>NC_060072.1:71494621-71797651 GCF_922984935.1 Meles meles
CCCCATACTTCATTGGCAACACCGAGAGCCCCAAAGCAGGTATATGCTAAGGCCAGGCCAAAATATCAATGGAAGCTAAAGATGGTGGCCAATTTATTAACAATGGCCTACCTAATGTTTTCTTTTCTATTAGATTTTTAAGACAGACGAAAGATAAAAACAAAATCATACCCTTGCCCTAATATTTTCTATCTTCCTTCTTGGCTACTTTTCTAAAACTTATAGGGCTGTTTCAGTGAGTTCAAGCTACCCTAACAAAAATACCATAGACTGGGTAGCTTAAACAACAGACATTCACTTCTCACAGTTCTGGAAGCTGGGAAGTCCAAGATCAAGGTGCTTGCAGATTCAGTTTCTGGTGACGGTCTTCTTCCTGATCTGCAGATGTCAGTCTTCTCATTGTATCCTCACAGGACTAAAAGAGCAAAGCACTAGACTCCTTGTCTTTTTATGAGGACATTAATCCCATCATGGGGGTACCACCCTCATGACCTCATCTAAAACTTAGTACCTCCTGAAGCCCCCACCTTTTAATACCATTGCACTGGAACTTAGAGTTCCAACAAGGAATTTGGGAAGGTCGACTCAAACATGCCAGTCCACAGCAAGGACTATATATTTAATCTGGCTCTAGATTGTTTGTAGCAGGGAACTTGAATCTGAAGAAAACCTCCTGCTTCTTGACCTTTTTTTATTTTTTCCTCACAAGTAACTATAGTGTTGAAATATATTTGACTACTAATTCTTTTGAGGGAAAAGTGTCTATTTACTCTTTATTATGGAACCAAGTGGATGTTTGAGATCTATTTATTATCAAAAAAAGTATAGATCGTAGTACCCACCCTTTAGAGATGCTGAAACGTATGGTTCACTCAGTAATGTGCCTGGCACAGTATATGGAACCAGTAAGTATTGGTCAAATGCCATTCAGTACCTGTGCAATCTTGGTTAAGTTGCTTCTTTTCTTCTTTTTTTTTTAACTTTTTTTTTTTTTTTTTTTTTTTTTTGGGTAATCTCTACACCCGACATGGAGCTTGAACTCACAACCCTAAGATCAAGAGTCGCATGCTCTTCCTACTGAGCCAAACAGGAACCCCAATTTACTTTTTTTCCCAATTCTTAATGTTCTCATACATAAAAGCAATGCTGATAAATACTACCTCATTAGATCATTGTGAAGAATCTATGAAGATATGTGAAAACACAAGTAATTGTGTATCCCAGCAATTAATAGCAAAACAACATTGTGGAGGTATAAGACCTTGTGTTTCCATTCTAGGTATCAGAAACATGAGTGACAATTTACTAGCTAAGTGACTAGAATGGGCTGTTGGAGATATTGAGAGTCAGCAAAGTACTTAAGGGACTGATATGTGTCAATACTCATAAGTGACCCTTTCCTTAATGTGTGCCAGTATTCATACATGAGTAAGCTTATACTCATCCAGAAGTATCAGGTTGCAATTCAACACTAATATATAATAAGGTTGGCAGGGAAATTTAAATATTTGGGGTTTACCTATCAATTATTTAAATGATTTTAATTTGGTATTTATTTTCTGTTAATGATAACTTTTTTTAAAGTTTGATGTCACCACATGTCAATATCAGGCTAATATTATTTTCACATGTCATTGATATATATATAGATATATATGTGTGTATATATACATGTATTTTTAAATATATATTATTATGTACCATATATGACATAAATATGTTTATAATATATTATTATATACAATAAAAGTGTAGTTTATTATTATGAATGAATATATCCATTATATATTATATATTAGCATTTATAATATCTAATATGATATATTAGATATAACATATTAAATATATATTAGAATATATAAAATGTTATGGAAAAAGTATATATAGAGAGAAAATATAAAAGCTCATGACAATATTTTGGTTCACCATCATCATAATAATAAATTATTCTTTTATTATGATCCATTTTCTCTTTAGTTATAATTTATATGCCATAAAATTTATCCTTTTAAAGTATACAATTCTATGGTTTTTAAAATAGTCACAGAGTTGTATAAATAATGCATTAATTTTTTAACATGATCATCATTCCCCAAAATTAACCCTATACCCATGGCCAGAATTCTTTTTTCTTATCAAAGAAAGCCTCTGAATTTTGGAACACACACACAAAAATTTTAAATTAAATTAAATTTTAAAAAAATCAATTCTTGGTAAAGAAAAAAAATTGGTTGGTAGTTAAAAAAAATAAAAGAAAACCTCTGAATGTTTTAGCATAACCACATTACAAAAAAGGATTTGTTTTTTATAGACATGGTCATGTATTACAATTTTAAAATATGTGGAGTATGATGCAACATACAGAATAACTTGCATTTTGGGGAATTCCCAAGAATCCACAGGAATGTTGTTCTCTTTCTCAAATCCTGAAGATTCCTGTCTGTCGGGAATAAGGAAATCCTTTCCCTAAGTAAAGAGACATGCAACAGAGCTTCCAGTTGACCTACAATGGCGATACAGCATGAGTAAGGGAAAATTTTTTTTGAACCATTAAAATTTACAGTTGCTGTCATCCAGCTTAACTAAGCCCTCCTGAACATTATAGTCATAAACCATGCTTTATATGGTTTATGGTTTTTATAAACCATAAAAACAATAGCTCAACTACCAAAAATGAGGGAAGGAGAGGAAGTAGGAGGAAACTTTCAAGAGCTAAGAAAGAAGGACATGAAATCTGTTTTAAGATGAAATATGTTATGGTGAAAATAATGCCACCAATTCTTGTTATTCATTATTACTTTAAAGTAACTACAATTAACAGTTTTTTTCACTGTAAGCAACAGACACAAATGCTATCAAAGCCTAAGAAAAAAATGAATGGAGTAGATTACAGAATCAAAGAAAGACAACAATCAGCATCAGAAGGACAGTAATTGGAAAGGCTTCGGGAACAAGATAGCTAGAATTAATGAATGGTTTCTTGGGAGCACCACATTCATATCAAATCAGTTTTGACTATTTCCTGTTTTAGTGTTAAGATCCAAGAGTTAAATATCTGGAAAAATGCATTGATTTGCCTTTGCTAAATAAGCCCTTATTTCTCAGTCGAGATTTGACAGGACATCTTGATTGACACTCCTCCCCAGAGTGCATTAAATAGGGCTAGATTGTTCTTCAATTTAGAGCACTAGCAACAGTGGGAGTTTAGAGTAAATAGATGTTTACTATCATAAGAAAAGTCTTTTACAAGCAAGTATGTGACATACATTCTCTGTTTGGCAAATCTTTTGGTTGCATTTCAATTTTCTTGAAAAAAATTAAATAATTTTAAGGAAGAATTTTATGTGTAGTATAGTCTCATTTTTAAAGATTTATTTACAGGGGAGGAACCTGACTAATAGTCTCAGCAGGTGATCAGGATCAATATCAACCATGAGAAATCATGTTGCTAGGATGGATCCTGATGTGATGAAAATAACACTTGGCATCTAAGGTCTTCCTCCCCCAAACCTACAATCCTGGTTTAATCATGAGAGAAACATCAGACAAATCCCAATAAAGGGACATACTACGAAGTTTCTGATCAGTATCACTCAAAACCATCAAGTCATCTGAAAAAAGGAAAATCTGAAAAACTGTCATAACAAAGAAAAGCCTAAGAAGACTTGACATCTAAATGTAATGCGATATCCAGTAGATTCAAAGGGGCATGTGCACCCCAATGTTTATTTTAGCAATGTCCACAATATCTAAAATATGGGAAGAGCCCAGAAAAATGAATAGATAAAAATGAATAGAAAAAGATGTATGTGTGTACACACATGGAATATTACTCAGCCATAACAAAGAATGAAATCTCTGGGCTCCTGGGTGGCTAAGTGGGTTAAGCCGCTGCCTTCGGCTCAGGTCATGATCTCAGGGTCCTGGGATTGAGTCCCGCATTGGGCTCTCTGCTCAGCGGGGAGCCTGCTTTCCTCTCTCTCTCTCTCTCTCTCTCTGTCTGCCTCTCTGCCTACTTGTGATTTCTCTCTCTGTCAAATAAATAAAAAATCTTAAAAAAAAGAAGAATGAAATCTCATCATTTGCAATAATGTTGCTGGAACTAGAGGGTGTTATGTTAATGAAATAAATCAGAGAAAGACAAATATCATATGCAGGATTTAAGAAACAAAACAGTGTTGAGGCGCCTGGATGGCTCAGTGGGTTAAAGCCACTGCCTTTGGCTCAGGTCATGATCCCAGGGTCCTGGGATTGAGCCCCACATCAGGCTCTCTGCAAAGCACGGAGCCTGCTTCCCTTCCTCTCTCTCTGCCTGCTTCTTTGCCTACTTGTGATTTCTGTCTCTCAAATAAATAAATAAAATCTTAAAAAAAAAAAAGAAAACAGTGGTTTGTAGTATGGGAGGACAAGGAAAAATAAGATGAAAAAAGAGAGAGGGAAACAAACCGTAAGAGACTCAACTCTAGGAAACAAACTCAGGGTTGCTGGAGGGGAGGTGGGTGGGGAATGGGATAACTGGGTGATGGGCATTAAGGAGGGCACTTGTAGTAATGAGCACTGGGTGTTATATGCAGCTGATGAATCACTAAATTCTACCTCTGAAACTAATAATACACTATATGTGAATTAAATTGAATTTAAATTAAAAAATAAAAATAAAAAAACATTCTAAATAATAAACAAACAAACAAATAAATAGATAAATGTAATGTGGTATCCAGAATGGGATCCTGGAATAGAAAAACGACATTGGGGGAAAACCAAGGAAATGTGAAACTTTAAAACAATGAACTGTTTTTCTGTCAGTAGAAAAATGTTCTAAAAATTAGAGCATATTTTTTAAAAGGGCATTTTAGTCACTCTATTATTCTATCTATACATATCCATTCAAGATGTCTGAAAATAAATTAACTAACTCTATGTTGACTACCTTTAAACCATTACTTTTAGCTCACATTCTTTTTTTTTTTAAAGATTTTATTTATTTATTGACAGACAGAGATCACAAGCAGGCAGAGAGGCAGGCAGAGAGAGAGGAAGGGAAGACGACTCCCTGCTTTGCAGAGAGCCCGATGCGGGACTTGATCCCAGGACCCTGGGATCTTGACCTGAGCTGAAAGCAGAGGCTTTAACCTACTGAGCCACCCCAGCACCCCAGCTCACATTCTTCTTTGACACCTCCCACACGCACGCAAGATATGCGTATGTATTCGTGTGTGCCTATATGTATGTATATAGAGATAAATGTCTTGATCTGGACATCTTTCAGATCTCAACTTTTCCCTTGGATAGAAATATTTAATTGATGAAACCATGACAAAGTGCTGTAAGAACATGCTTTTAATGTCATAGAATTTATTTATTTTATGAATGTTTACAGACTGGCTATTACATGGCCCTGTCGTGGATGCCGCAGGATCCCAGGTGAAGAAGACATGCACAAGTCCTGCTGCCAGACATTGAGGGAAACAGATGTTGACAAATATTAACACTATGAGTTCTGAAATAAAGCATAATTTGTCCAAATACTATACCTTACCCCTGTATTTATTGCAGCACCTGTCACATTTTATCTCACTTGGGAAGTCCAATATTGATCAACTTCCAACTACACAGAGTAGATAGTAGTAAATCCTCAATACAAGTTAGTGGAAACATCTGGTTCATTTTTTGTTCACTTCACCTGTTGAGTGATTAAATGGAGGAGACAACTGTACCAGCTGTCCACGTGACAACAGCAGTGGCTAAATCACCTTTATAATACCGAAGAGATCCATGGTCAAGTAAAACAAATACTGGCTTTGATTCTAGCCCACGGTCCCAGTACCTTTTGGCACAATTCCAACTTTACTTTGTCTCTGGCTCCTTAGCAAAGGCTATGGTGATCGATCACCCCGGTTTACTAGGGATTCTCCTTCTAGCACCTCCTTGAAGAGCCCTGGCCATGGAACAACACGGATGGTGGGTCACTCTAGAAAATTAAGAAGCATATTTATCTCTCATGAAAACAAAACAAAACAAAACAAAAAAACAAACAAAAAACCCTGTAAGAGTCAAGTGAATCAACAGCTGTTGATAGACTCGGCATTGACCATATGCATCTTACTTGGACTTCACCACAGTGGCCGCCACAGAAGCCCTATGCCGTAAAGTACCAGGATCATCTCCACTTGATACACAATGACAGGAAGCACAGAATATGCAGACATGGAACTGGATTTCAAACCCAGGTTTGTAAAAAGCTGGGATTAAGTTCTTGGCCACAATGTTTAAATGCAGCAAAATAGCAAGTTTTGCTAACATTTTCCCCAACTTCCAGAAACTTCCAAGTCTACCCCAAGTCAACTACATGTTCTAGGGACCCCTTCCCCCTGAAGAAAAAAAGTTAACCCAGGTCAACACTGCAGATCTACAGACCTGCCTTGAGAAATTTGTTTTCTCAGAATAAATATGTGTGGAATTTCTTCAGTCTAGCTGTACTGAAAGCTAATCAATTTGGAGAAAAACTGGCCATTGCACTCTTGAGATGAATTTTTTGTTTGTTTGTTTGTTTGTGTAGCTTACAATTAGCTTGCCTCTGTGAATGATTCTGGCTGAAGTAGCTTTCTCCAAGTGTCTAATTTAAACATTTATAGTCTTTCAGATTCCATGGGTTTGGGTGAGCTTTTCCAGACAGGTTAGCGATTACAAGTTTGGCAAGCACTTTGGCTTTTCAGTCTGTTTTGAGTGAAAATCAATTTACACTCTTTGCAAACATGTGACAGCATAAATCAGGCAATTGAGTTCACTCTTAAAACACAATAGGGGCTTGTTTCATTTTGCTGAGGAGATGGACAAAACATTTTCTACTAGGTTCAAATGTACCCCTTTCATACCGTGGCGATTTGACAAGCATACTGTTCCACCATCCTTAATTCAATAGATGAAAAAATGGAAGTAAGAGACGTTAGGTTATCTATTAAGGGCAGCACACAGGTAGGCAGGAATAGAGTCAGGTTCAGAAATCATGGGTTCTAAATACACCCAGCTTCCTGGGGTGGGGGTAATCTTCTCTGTAGCACCCCAGTTTTTCCATGCTGCAGTTTGGCGATATCCCTTATCCCAACTAACCATTCAGAAAGTCTTTCCATTCATATACATTTTCATTAAAGATGCGCTGAAAAAAAAAAAAAACTGGAGCTTTCAATCAAAACTTTAAAACATTTAGGTGCTATAAAACTAGGATTATTTGTTCCATTTCTTTGAAAAAAATGGATGGTATTTTGATAGGGATTGCGTTAAATGTGTAGATTGCTTTAGGTAGCATAGACATTTTCACAATATTTATTCTTCCAATCCAGGAGCATGGAACATTTGTCCATTTCTTTGTGTCTTCCTCAATTTCTTTCATGAGTACTTTATAGTTTTCTGCATATAGATTCTTAGCCTCTTTGGTTAGATTTATTCCTAGGTATCTTACAGTTTTGGGTGCAATTGTAAATGGGATTGACTCCTTAATTTCTCTGTCTTCTGTCTTGTTGTTGGTGTAGAGAAATGCAGATGATTTCTGTGCATTGATTTTATATCCTGACACCTTACTGAATTCCTGTACAAGTTCTAGCAGTTTTGGAGTGGAATCTTTTGGGTTTTCCACATATAGTATCATATCATCTGCGAAGAGTGATAGTTTGACTTCTTCTTTGCCAATTTGGATGCCTTGAATTTCCTTTTGTTATCTGATTACTGAGGCTAGGACTTCTAGTACTATGTTGAATAGCAGTGGTGATAATGGACATCCCTGCCATGTTCCTGACCTTAGCAGAAAAGCTTTCAGTTTTTCTCCATTGAAAATGATATTTGCGGTGGGTTTTTCATAAATGGCTTTGATAATATTGAGGTATGTGCCCTCTATCCCTAGACTTTGAAGAGTTTTGATCAGGAAGGGATGCTGTACTTTGTCAAATGCTTTTTCAGCATCTATTGAGAGTATCATATGGTTCTTGTTCTTTCTTTTATTAATGTGTTATCACATTGATTGTTAATGATTGATAATGTGTATCATTATCAATCAATAATTGATTGATAATGTGTATCACATTGATTGATTTGCAGATGTTGAACCAACCTTAAAGCCCTGGAATAAATCCCACTTGGTCGTGGTGAATAATCCTTTTAATGTACTGTTGAATCCTATTGGCTAGTATTTTGGTGAGAATTTTTGCATCTGTGTTCATCAGGGATATTGGTCTGTAGTTCTCTTTTTTGGTGGGATCCTTGTCTGGTTTTGGGATCAAGGTGATGCTTGCCTCATAAAAGGAGTTTGGAACTTTTCCTTCCATTTCTATTTTTTGGAACAGTTTCAGGAGAATAGGAATTAGTTCTTCCTTAAATGTTTGGTAGAATTCCCCTGGGAAGCCATCTGGCCCTGGGCTTTTGTTTGTTTGGAGATTTTTGATGATGTGCTCGCTTCGGCAGCACATATACTAAAATTGGAGATTTTTGATGACTGTTTCAATCTCCTTACTGGTTATGGGCCTGTTCAGGTTTTCTATTTCTTCCTGGTTCAGTTGTGATAGTTTATATGTCTCTAGGAATACATCCATTTCTTCCAGATTGTCAAATTTGTTGGCATAGAGTTGCTCATAGTATGTTCTTATAATTGTCTGTATTTCTTTGGTGTTAATTGTGATCTCTCCTCTTTCATTCATGATTTTATTTATTTGGGTCCTTTCTCTTTTCTTTTTGATAAGTCTGGCCAGGGGTTTATTAATCTTATTAATTCTTTTAAAGAACAAGCTCCTAGTTTCATTGACTTGTTCTATTGTTTTTTTGGTTTCTATTTCATACCAGAAAAGACCTCGAATAGCCAAAGGAATATTGAAAAAGAAAGCCAAAGTTGGTGGCATCACAATTCCAGACTTTAAGCTCTATTACAAAGCTGTCGTCATCAAGACAGCATGGTACTGGCACAAAAACAGATACATAGATCAATGGAACAGAATAGAGAGCCCAGAAATAGACCTTCAACTCTATGGTCAACTAATCTTCGACAAAGCAGGAAAAAATGTCCAATGGAAAAAAGACAGCCTCTTCAATAAATGGTGCTGGGAAAATTGGACAGTCACATGCAGAAAAATGAAATTGGACCACTTCCTTAGACCACACATGAAAATAGACTCAAAATGGATGAAGGACCTCAATGTGAGAAAGGAATCCATCCAAATCCTTGAGGAGAATGCAGGCAGCAACCTCTTCGACCTCAGCCGCAGCAATGTCTTCCTAGGAACATCGCCAAAGGCAAGGGAAGCAAGGGCAAAAATGAACTATTGGGATTTCATCAAGATCAAAAGCTTTTGCACAGCAAAGGAAACAGTTAACAAAACCAAAAGACAACTGACAGAATGGGAGAAGATATTTGCAAACGACATATCAGATAAAGGGCTAGTGTCCAAAATCTATAAGGAACTTAGCAAACTCAACACCCAAAGAACAAACAGTCCAATCAAGAAATGGGCAGAGGACATGAACAGACATTTCTGCAAAGAAGACATCCCGATGGCCAACAGACACATGAAAAAGTGTCTCCACATCACTTGGCATCAGGGAAATACAAATCAAAACCACAATGAGATACCACCTCACATCAGTCAGAATGGCTAAAATTAACAAGCCAGGAAATGACAGATGCTGGCGAGGATGTGGAGAAAGGGGAACCCTCCTACACTGTTGGTGCGAATGCAAGCTGGTGCAACCACTCTGAAACAGCATCTTCCACTCATGGTCCATTCAGTTGAACTCATGGTTCAACTCAAAAAGTTGAAAATAGAACTATCCTATGACCCAGCAATTGCACTGCTGGGTATTTACCCTAAAGATACGAACATAGTGATCCAAAGGGGCACGTGCACCCAAATGTTTATAGCAGCAATGTCCACAATAGCCAAACTTTGGAAAGAACCTAGATGTCCATCAACAGATGAATGGATAAAGAAGATGTGGTATATATACACAATGGAATTCTATGCAGCCATCAAAAGAAATGAAAATCTTGCCATTCAGCTATCAGCTTTTCAATACTTCAAAAGGGAATTATTCTTTCTGAGTTTCTTAGTTAGATTTTATCAAAGTTGACTTTGTTTTTTTTCACTACAGTAGACTAAATTCTGGTAGTTTTTAATGATTAACCCCACCTGCAAACATCTGGAAAATTCTGTAAGTTTTGTGTGCACTGTTTTTTTTTTTCTTTCAATTTTGTTTGTGTTTTAACCTGTCAGCACCCTCAGTATGAAGGATTGTGGGGTGAACTTTTTGGGGGGGGGAACTGCTTATATTTGAGCCAAACTAGAGAGTAACTTTCCCTGGAAACAGTGTCCTCAGCTGAATGAGGACCCACATAGTTTCACTACCACAGTGAATCACTCTGACCACTTTTTCCAAAATGCAAGCCATTGGCTTAGAAGAAGGTTATTCTAATGTCCGGCTACCCCAGTGACAGATTCTTGCTGATTTTCGGGCCTGTCCAAGTCGTTCTGCAAAAACTGTAACTGAGTTCATGTTACATAAAAGTTGATCAATTCTGTAGCAGACATACTGGGGTGACCCCTTGTGATTTAGTCAAAATCAAAAGCATTTTAAATTGATATTGGGATCCTGATGACAGATGACACTTAAAAAAATGCAATGGCATTTAGTTTAGAAGAGTGTTTCATTTACCAACTCATAGTCAATCAGACCTGCACTATTTACATATTCATCTCCATCACCACACTCTGATTCTAAAAGGCAGAGTTACACAGACACAGTGGGATAAACTCAAAGCACACAAGTGCCTTTGTAATTTAATACAAGGGTAAACCTTGACTGAGCTGATTGAGAACAATTTAAAATATCTGCATGTGTTTTCTTTTTTTTTAAATTTTTTATTTATTTCTTATTTATTTTTTTTAAAGATTTTATTTATTTATTTGACAGCGAGAGAGAGAGATCACAAGTAGGCAGAGAAGCAGGCAGAGAGAGAGAGGGAAGCAGGCTCCCTGCCGAGCAGAGAGCCCGACGCTGGACTCGATCCCAGGACCCCGAGATCATGATCGAGCCGAAGGCAGCGGCCCAACCCACTGAGCCACCCAGGCACCCTATTTCTTATTTTTTATAAACATATAATGTATTTTTATCCCCAGGGGTACAGGTCTGTGAATCGCCAGGTTTACACACTTCATAGCACTCACCATAGCACATACCCTCCCCAATGTTCATAACCTCACCCCCACTCCCTTTCCCCCTCCCCCCCAGCAACCCCCAGTTTGTTTTGTGAGACTAAGAGTCACTTATGGTTTGTCTCCCTCCCGATCCCATCTTGTTTCATTTATTCTTTTCCTACCCCCCAAATCCTCCATGTTGCATCTCCACTTCCTTATATCAGGGAGTTCATATGATAGTTGTCTTTCTCCGATTAACTTATCTCACTAGGCATGATACCCTCTAGTTTCATCCACGTCGTCACAAATGGCAAGATTTCATTTCTTTTGATGGCTGCATAGTATTCCATTGTGTATATATACCACTTCTTCTTTATCCATTCATCTGTTGATGGACATCTAGGTTCTTTCCAAAGTTTGGCTATTGTGGACATTGCTGCTATAAACATTTGGGTGCACGTTCCCCTTTGGATCACTATGTTCGTATCTTTAGGGTAAATACCCAGCTGTGCAATTGCTGGATCATAGGATAGTTCTATTTTCAACTTTTTGAGGAACCTCCATGCTGTTCCAGAGTGGTTGCACCAGCTTGCATTCGCACCAACAGTGTAGGAGGGTTCCCCTTTCTCCACATCCTCGCCAGCATCTGTCATTTCCTGACTTGTTAATTTTAGCCATTCTGACTGATGTGAGGTGGTATCTCATTGTGGTTTTGATTTGTATTTCCCTGATGCCAAGTGATGTGGAGACACTTTTTCATGTGTCTGTTGGCCATCGGGATGTCTTCTTTGCAGAAATATCTGTTCATGTCCTCTTCTGCATGTGTTTTCTAAACCTGAAGTCCCATAGAGTATTTTCCAGATGTAGGAGACCTGTGTAAAGTTGAAGTCAGTCTGGAGACGTTTTGAAAATGATTTTTTTTTAAAAGATAGCTTTCCAGGGACGCCTGGGTGGCTCAGTGGGTTAAGCCACTGCCTTCGGCTCGGGTCATGATCCCAGGGTCCTGGGATCGAGTCCCGCATGGTCTCCTTGCTCGGCAGGGAGCCGCTTCTCTCTCCACCTCTGCCTGCCTGTGTTCTCTCTCTCTCTCCTTCTCTCTGACAAATAAATAAAAAAAAATTAAAAAAAAAAAAAGATAGCTTTCCATACTATAATTTACTTTTCTTCAAGTTTTATGCCACGATCTCACCTTTCGGTCTCCTGTGCTGGTGAGGCTCAGCCACAGGACAGCAATCAGCTGACATGCCCGTCATCCCTGCAGCTGAGAGCAACATGAGCAGTGAAGCATGTCTGGCATCCACTGTGCTGACATTGTGGAGGAACGTGGCTCAGGGACATTGAACTATCAGACATAGCAGAGATCGAGATCCCAGCAGTAACTTCCCAAGGTTCTATGCTCACCCTCCCAGCAAAGGGCTATGCTGTGCCCGTGGAAGTGGTATCATTCCTGCAAGCAGCCTGGAAGCATATTTGGATTTTCTTCCTGCTAATATAGCTCTGAGTTTGATTTAGGGCCCTCAAGGAGATATGTGAACCAGAAGATGACTTCATAGAGGCATTTACCACTTCAACTAACTTAAGTGGATTCTGTTGCTTATAGTTAAGAACCCTCACAAATGCAGAATCGGGATCAGAAATGCTTGCAAGCAACAGACCTTTAAGGAGATATAGTCCTTGGATTGATGATCGAGTCTGGGTTTACACAGAAACCCCCCAAATAATCACTTGTTATTGTTTGGCAGCCCATAGTGAAAAGTGCCAGAACACTTACCAAAATGATCACTGTGGTCACCTGTCATTAAGTGTTCAGGGAGGGAAAATTACCATGCCCTATAACATTATTGAGACTATGAGAACCACTAAGGCTCCAGAGTAAGAAGAATCTTTTAAACTGTACTAGTGAATAAAAGGATAGAGCATGACAATCCCAGACCAGACTATCCCAAACTCCAGGCTCAAGATATAATCAGATCTAGGGACTGCTACAAAACATCTTCTGACTAATACATTAGGAAATGGCTGTCTTTTTCTGAACATCGAATTTCTCCTATATGACAGAAGACATTGATCACTAATAATATTGTAAGTTAAGCTAACTGATGTCCATGATATCTTTCACCCTAAGCTGCATCTTTGCAATAGGAATTATTTTTAAGGCATTTTCTGTCTCAGTCTAACAATAAAAATTGAGTAACTTCACAAAATTAGAGTTCAAGGCTTGGGGTCTTCTATTTTCCTTTTTCCTCAACACCTATTTTTTCATTATTCTAATAGTCAGAATGCATATATGCAAAGTTATTCCTTCGAGGACTCCAAGCTCAATAATATGACACGAGAAGAAATGTCTCGATTAAATAGATGTCTGCTATGGTGAGTGCTAAATGGTCAAGCTGTCTTCTTTTTAAGAAAATACGGAAATGACCCTTTAGTTTAAATTGACAATATGGACCAAACCCTGACTTTTCTTCCAAACACAAAGTTATTTTTCAGCTCTTCAAATGAGTGCTTTTTTTAAGCACAAAATATGGTTTTTCATTTTGTGTCTCTGTTTTGTGTCTGTCTATGCTTTTAAGGGGGAATACTTTCACCCCCAATAAAATAGCATAGTCATTTATTAGAGTTCAAAGGGAAAAATGCCAACAAGTGGCCGTGATCTATTAATCCAAACCTGAAGCCTTGTAGAGTTCTCAAGTTTCTATACTATTTATAAAAGAAATTAATCTACATGATGTAATTTTACATTCTATTTATATCATTATTCTTTATACAACATAAACATAGAACTCTGTGATGTTATTACATGTCATAAATGTCATCATAATTTGTCTTTACACATCATAAATATCTTAGTTTGTGACATTATTACACCTTTGGGTGTCTCTTTCCATATTTATGGTAATTACATCAAAGTATTTACTATAATTATGTCATTTGATGAAATTACAGTAATTACTTCGAAAAATGATAGCCCATGACTAATGAATTAAAATAGCATGGAAATTCACATTAAAAAATGACATTAAAATAATGCTAAGGATCTGAGATAACCCACAAGAACAAGAACATTCATTACTGAGTTTTTAACCTCCCAACTTGGCTCTACAGCCTTGTAGAAATTTTAGATTGTAGATTTAGACTGTAGATTTTCCCTTGTTGAAAATCTCATCTTTTGGAGGGACTGGGAAATGTTTTTTGATGGTGCAGTGAAACATCAAGATATTTTTTAAAAATGAAACTTTGTTGCTAGTATTACTTTTGGCAAATTGGCAAAACCAAAGTATAATTAAAAAAAATAACTTATTAACCCTTATGGAACATAATACAAATCCTCCTCAATCAGTTATTCCCACTGTCTCTATTATTTACATCCTGTCAAAAATAGGCTTATATGATCCACATTATCTATATTAGGTAACAGGCTGGGTACATCCTGGATTCATGAGCAATAGTTTTTCAAGCTGAATTTCAAATTCATGTATCACAAGACATGGACCTGGAAAGGACTAAGAAGTCATTTCATTCAGCCTTTACCTTCAAATAGATTAAACTGAACAATGGCAGAGAAATAGATTTCTGTTTTCAGCAGTCCTCATGGAAGAAAATGCCACAGGACACCATGAACATCTATTTGAAGGTTACCTTTTGTTATTGTCCAGAACACCCTTCCATCTATTGCTTGCTCTGGAGCATGAACCATCTTTCAGTTAAGTTTAGCTGACATTTATCACATTTGCTTCCCCTGCATATGCCCTACTTTGCCTTGTTACCCCTACCGTGGGCATTTTCTGCTGCTTCTGGATGCCATGAGTTCCAGATTTTCATCTAAACATTTACACATTAAACAAACATTTGAGTGCCTACTGGGTGCCATTCTAGGACCTAGGAGGACATATATTAGCTAAGAAAGCAAAAATTTCTGTCCTTATGGAGCTTACATAGAAAGAAAATAAACAAAATTGGCACCCCAGGGAAGGTAAAAACTCAAATGAGTTATTCTGTAATCTTGCAGTATGTAGTATGTGTTCTAATGTAATAATATAGATAATAAGTGGAATAGAGAGTGCCAGGAAAGAGTGGGGAGCAGAGCGTTGGAAATTGTAATAAGTTTGCAGTTACAGACTTGACTGAGAAAGTGACATCAGAGCAAAGATGAATAGGAAGGGCCACTGGTGCATTTGGAGGAAGAGCGCCATAGGTGGAGAGAAGAGCTATGAAAAAGAGCTTGTGTGCTGTACTGGAAGGCTGAGGAATCCTGGAAGTCAGAACTGGAAGGGAGCAAGGACAATTGACTCTTGGCCAACATAGTGGCTGGGGTTCTGACACTCCTCTCCCACACAGTTGAAATTCCAACGTTTGAGGCCCCCAAAACTTAACTACACTAATAGCCTACTGTGGATTGGTAGACTTACCGATAACAGAATGGTCAATTAATATGTATTTTGTATGTTTTATGTATTACATGCTATATTCTTACAATGAAGAAAGCTACAGAATAGAAAATGTTACTAAGAAAATCATAAGGAAGAGATAATGCGTTTACAATAATGTACTGTACTTATTGTCAAAAATCCACATATAAGCAATCTAACTGTTCTAACGGGTGATGTTCAAAAGTCAAAAGTAATAGGAGATTGATCAGAAGGCAGAGGTGGGGTTTGCTTTTAGACCTCAAGTGTGAAATTCTTATGGGCTAGCCAAGTAGATATGTAAAATAGGCAGTTGATTATTCCAATTTAGGGGTGTAAATTTGCGATTCATTGGCACAGGGATGCTATTTAAGGGCGAGTGGGATGAGGTTGTTTAGGGAGTAGTGGAGATGGAGTAGTGAGTGGGACAAGGCTTGTGTCCTGAGGAATTCCAATAATCATTGCTCAGAGAGAAGAGGAACCAGCATAGATGACCAGAAAAGAGTGGCCAGGTAAGAAAACAAAGAGCAATGTCCTCATTGTTAAGAAAGTATTTAAAGGAAGAGAGACTGATAACCAGTGTCAAATATTTACGTACGGCAAGTGCAGTGATGACTAAAGTGAATCATTAGGTATTAGCACTAAAATGGAACATTTCCATTCTCTCTGATCTAGACATCTGCATGCTAATTATCCACCCTTTGAATCCTAATTCAGGATCCTACTAAACAAAAATAAGAACAGGTATAAAAAGCTTTATATTTTACTATATATATATATATATATATATATATATATGCCAATTACATTCTCATAGCAACCTTGGACAGTGCAGATAATGAAATTAAAATACAGAAGGGTTTAAGTGACTCATGAAGTCTCAAATCCAAGTCTCTAAACTTTTACTTTTTCCTAATATAGATACTTCAAGAAATGTCTCATTAAAGTTTCTCTTACTCTTCCAGGCTTCTTTCTCGAGCCTCAGACTCCCTAGGTCAGAGCTTCCTAAGGAGTTGACCAGTGACCTTGGTGTCTCAGTGAATTTACTGTTATTTTTAAAACGAATTAATGGGATGCCTGGGTGGCTTAGTAAATTAGGCGTCTGCCTTTGGCTCAGGTCATGATCCCAGGGTCCTGGGATTGAGCCCCATGCAGGGCTCTCTCTGCTCTGCTTCTCTCTCTGCCTCTGCTCCTCCCTTCACTCATGCTTTCTCTTTCACTCACTCTCTCAAATAAAAAAAAATCTTAAAATAAGATGAATTTATGAATTCTTTAAAATTTTTAGCTTTTAATACGGCAGGTACCAATAGGCATCCTTACATTTAAAAAAAAGCTCTTTGGCAGTCATTTCAACAAATGGTACTGGGAAAACTGGACAGCTACATGCAAAACAATGAAACTGGACCACTTTCTTACACTATACACAAAACATACAGTCAAAATGGATTACAGACTTTAATATCAGATCTCAAACTATAAAATGCTCAATAGAAAACAAAGGCAGTTTTCTTGGATGTTAGCTTTAGCAACATATTTATGGATTTGTCTCTTCAGGTAAAGGAAACAAAAGAAAAAATAAACTATTGGGTTATACCAAAATAGAAAACTTTTGCACAGAGAAGGAAACCATCAATTAAATGGAAATGCAACGTATACTGAGTGGTAGAAGATATTTGCAAATGATATATCTGATTAGAGGTTAATATCTAAAATATGTAAAGCATTTATACAACTCAACACCAAAAAACTAAAAATGGTCAGATGACCTGAATAGACATTTTTCTTTTTTTAAAATTAATTTTTTTATTATTTTGTTCAATTAGCCAGCAGAGTACATTTTTCTAAAGAAAACATTTGGATAGTCAACACACATGTAAAAGGATGTTCAACATCACTAATGAAGGAAGTGCAGATCAAAAGCACAATGAGATATTGCTTCACACTGATCAGAATGGGTAGTTCCCAAAAGACAAGAAGTAACAAATATTGGCAAGGATATAGAGACAAGGGCATGCTCATGCTCTGTTCGTGGGATTATAAGTTGGTACAAGCACTGTGGAAAACAGTATAAGAGTTCCTCAAACAATTAAAAATGTAAATACTACATGATCTAGTAATACGAGTACTAAGCATTTTTTACCCAAAGAAAATGAAAATGTTAATTCAAAAAGATATATGCACCCTTATATTTATTGCTGCATTATTTACAATAGTCAAGATATGAAAGCAACCCACGTATCCTTCAAAAGATGAATGGATAAAGATGTGCTAAACACACACATGTGTGTATGCACACACACTCACACACAGAGAAATATTATTCAGCCATGAAAAAAGAAATAATGCCATTTCTGACAACATGGATGGACCAAGAGAGCATTATGTTAAGTAGAATATGTCAAAGACAAATACCTTATGATTCCACTTGAATGTGGAATCTAAAAAAAAAAGCAAAAAACCCAGCAAATGAATAAGCAAACAAAAACAAGCAAACGCTTAAATACAGAGAATAAACTGGTGGATGCCAGAGGAGAAGAGAGTGAGGGAATGGGAGAAATTGATGAAAGGGATTAAGAAGTACAAATTTCCAGTTATAAAACAAATATGCCATGGAGATGAAAAGTACCACATGGAAATATAGTCAGTATTATATTGCATGATGACAAATGGTAACCACACTTGATTTGGTGAGCATTGAATAATATGTAGAATTATTAAATCAATAGGTTGTATGCCTGAAATTAATATGACATTGTATGTCAATTATATTTCTACTAAATTTTTAAAAAGAGAAGATTTGGGGACCCCCAATAATTTGAAAGCATTGTCTATAGAGATCTCAAGTCCATGCCCCTTCACCTCACATTCTCTTAAATAATGGTCTATATTTATTTTAGTTTCTTTTATATAATCCTTATTTATCCTTCCAGATTATTAGCTCTTCAGGTTTTAGGGGCTACCCCTTTTTCCTCTGCAGGATTAGCATGATTTATTTCACTGTCTTCTCAGTTGCTGAAGTTTGGCAGAGCCTCAATAGTAACTTAAATCCCAAGCACTTTTATTGAGTGACAACCTGATTAGCAAGGCCCTGTTAATGAGCAGAGGTCAGTGTAGGACACCCCTAGGAACTCTCCTTTTAATTTTTTTTTTGCTTCCCCCAAAATATTCTGACTTGTGAGTAGTTAAGCAATTTCCAATTAATAAATGATTTTTCATAGATTAGTTGATTTCCTACATCTCTTTTCCAATTAGTTAAAAAAAATAAGCCTATGGTTATAACTTTACTATATTTTGTTTGTTTGTTTGTTTGTTTAAATTATTTTTATTACCATATAATGTATTATTTGCCCCAGGGATACAGGAACTTTACTGTTTTTAAAGATAACTTTCATAGAGACTCGTTTACTTAACAAATACTTATTGAGCATATGTTGCATAGAAGGTCCATGGAAAATACAAAGATAAATGAGACACAGTTCTTTACATCTAGGCACTTGTAATTTAGTAGGAAAGATAAGATGGGGTATCTCATCATAAGACATATTATATCCTTGATTAAAGAATGCATTCAAGTAATTGTACAACTATGTTTTCTAAGCTATTTCCCCCCAGATTTCCATTTATTTGACTTGATTTATGATTTTATCTTCCTTCTTTATATTACCTCTAAAAATATGGAGGCTCCCAAAAATGTTTCAGGCTGAGCCTTTGTTAAAACTTCTGATGACTGAGCACTGAGAAAGAAGTGCTTACCATAGGCCTTCCATAATCTGTCAGGAAAGAGATTTTCCATTATGGCCTAATTCCATGTGTGGAAGAAGGGACATAGGGCCCTCATATTTGTACAGTATGTTGAAGAGAGTGCCTAAAAAGTGGGTCTTTTTATATGGTATCTACCATATCCTTTCCACATAGTTTCTACTAAGAGCCTGTGCAATTTGCCATATGGATTTATATACAGAATGTGAGTTCAGAGATCAAAAAATTACCATTATAGAAACATTCAACTCATCAACTAATTAGCTAAAACTAATTACTTGGACACCTGCTAATCATGACCATAAGTGAGTTAGTATTTTTCTCTTCCCATTTTTGGGAGAAAGAGCAAAAAATACAAAAATGCTATCACATACTAGAATGAAGAAAACAAGTTCATTTTAAGTATAAACCTTGTCTAATCTCTTCTACCCTCCAAATTAAGATTCATTATTATGATCATAAGACCCTGTAAGAAATGTAATAGTCATTTCCATTTACTATATTATTGAGGTAATTGCTTATACACATAACAAAGTAAGACTTGAAACCAAAGTAAAAATGAAAACAAAAACAAAACAAATATAAAATGCCCTGTTTATTAGAAAATTAAATTCATCAGAGCAAAAACGCTATCCTTTGGCTATAATCCTGGTTTTAAAAAAGTGTCATTTTATTATACATTATTCTGTGAATGTTGTGAGTGAGACAATAATTCTAATAACATTTTCTATTTTGGGGTTAACAAGACAGAAAAACAAATGTGGCAAATCTTCATTATTGGCCCTTTCAGATGAAGGTAAGAAGTATAAAGCCTGCAAAAAAAAAAAAAATTATTTGGCTCAGTATCTGTCTAAAAGTGTTTAATTTTTGCCATATTATCCAAATTATTTACATTAATGTTACTCCATGGCTTTATTTCTGCATTAATGTTGCATTTGTAATCATTATCTTGGAAGGAGTAGTTTGCTTGAAAGGATTGGAAGTGAGATATGGAATCTGGTCCCCTTAGGTCATTTGTTTGTATCCAGCTGAAGTCAGCAGTGGCTAAAATTCATTACCATCTGGCAGTTTTTCCATGGCCTCTGTGATAGAACTTGTGGTCCTAGTCTAGTACATACTAGACAGATGTCCAGGTCATAAAAATCACAACGATACTTGGCATTGTGTCACCCCCTTGTTGACAGTACCATCACACAGGCCAGAGATCGAAGTGGAATAAAGAATGAGCTGTCTTCATCCCATCCAGTGGTCCATTGGCAAACAGATACTCAGTCCTTATGTATTCTGCTTGTGAGAATAAAGCTCTTGGCTATACTCAAAGGAAATGGAAATAATGCTAATGAATACAGCATCTCACTGCACAACACAATCAGGTGTTCTGATTTATCTCCTTGCACAAACACAAAATTAGATGAAATGGTTAAACTTCCAAATTGTTCCTTTTGGATGGCAGACCATGTTTTGTGTACTCATGTTGTTTTAAGGTTTCGAACTATTGGGTGAAGTGTGGAAGGCCAGCCACATCTGTGATCGTAAACACAGTCTGTAAACTTGAGCTAGCCATGCAAAGTGTACTTCTTTATAAGCATAAGCTCTGCGTATGCTCATTCTGACCTCATCTCCTACTTCTCCCTCATCCCAAACATTTCCCCATGACAAGTTTATGCACTGCCCTAGATTAAAAAACAAAAACAAACAAACAACAAAACCTTATTTTCTCAGCCTTTTCACTGAATATTTCCATCACCTTGTTGCTCTAAATGAGTCCTCTGGTTCTAACAATGATGCTTTCCCTTTCGTTTTCTAAAGTGGTGGCGAGTTTCCCTTCCCCTGGCTATTGTGAGATCATGATTCTTTCTGCTTTTGTGATTTCCTTATGTCAATGGATGATCCATTTAAAAAGAGTTCTGATTATTGACCTACACATCTTTGCTAATCCTGTTCTCCACCATCCCAACCACCCACTCCCATGGTCTCACCTTGTCCACATCAACACTGGTAACTGCCCAGTTTCTAATCTCTAAGTTTTAAGCATGATACTGTCTGTTACCAACTATAATTCCATTTTACACTCTCTAATTCCTTAATTCTTTACAAAAGCAGTACCTCTAATCCACTGACCCTATTAACTTTTCACTTTCACTTCCTTTGGTCATTATCCCTCGCAACTTAGGTGCAGATAGCACGGTCCATCGTTATCCATCATGTTCATACTCTCTTGTATAAACCTCTTGTTCCTTGTCTTTTCCTCACCTCCCCCCACCCCCACCTTTCTCCCTTCCCCCTTCGGCTGGGTTTTTACAACTGGTAAAAATCCAACTTTGTTAAACTCTGACTCTCCTCCTGCCATGGACTGCCTTTCAAAGACTGGACTGTGGCAATCACAATCAAACTAGAATGTCCAGCCTCCAACTGAATTTATGATGCTGAAAATGGGCCTTTGATAGTGACTGTCAATTCTATCAAGTTTTCTTAGTCATTTTCCTTTTACAGTTCACTCTTTTATTGTCCAGAGGACTATTTCACATCTGAAACTTTCAATATGACTCCCTCCTCCTTGCTTGCAGCTCAGAAGCCTGTTTCATATTCCACTGATAAAAACAGAAGGAAACTGGTGTACTTTTGCCAAATTTAACAAATGTACCAGTCTGATGGAGGATGTCCATAATGTAGGAGGCCATGCAAGTGTGAGAATAGTACCTTCCTCTTGATTTTGCTGTGAACCTAAAACTGTGTTAGAAAAATAGTCTTAAAAAATTGTACAAGGTGGAAAACAACAGAAAAATAGAAGCAACCCGAAGAGAATTTCTATACCCTTTCACCACCTTATGCATCAATTTATCTACGTCTCTTTTGTACCATCCCCTTCTCCAGTGTCGTTAGATATTTTTCTGTTAGTGTTTTACACACCACAATTTCATTCATCTTGAAAAAAGTACAGCCTTGACCGTACATTCTCTCCTGCTCCTGCAGCATTTCTCTGCCACTTTCTCTGCCATTTCTCTTTATGGTAAAAGGCCTTGGATATTGGGCGGTGCTTATTATCTCAAGTTTCTCTCCATTCCCATCTTCTCTCTTTAATTCCGTCTAGCTATTTCCCTCAAAGATTCTGTTAAGGTCAATTTTTTGGAAAGATCCAATAGTCAACTTTCAATCCTAATCTTATTCAACCTCTCACCATCATTTAACCGAATTAGTCATTCCTTCGTCCTCAAAATACTTTCTTCCCTGGCTTCCAGTGCTCTGCTTTTTCTTTATCTTTATTAACTTCTTAGCCAAATGGCTGCTCCTTCTTGATCTCCATAGAATATTTTCAGCAATAAGAAGAAATAGAGGATTGATATTTACTGTAACACGGATGAACACTGAAAACAATATGCTGAGTGAAAGAAGCTATTTATCAGTGAACATTTGGATTGTTTCTAATTTTTAACTATAATGAATGTGTTGCTATGAACATTCATGCAGGTTTTCATGTGGATATATATTTTCATTTCTCTTGAAGTATAATGACTAGATAATATGGGTAATTCTATGTTTAAACTGTTGGGGAACTGCTGGTTCATTTTCTAAAGTAGCTGCGACATTTTACATTTTCGCCAGCAGTGTATGAGAGTTTGATTTCTCTACATTCTTACCAACATCTTTCATTGTATGTTTTTATTTTAATTATAATCACCCTACTTAGTGTGAAGTTGTCTGTCATTGTGGTTTTGACTTGCATTTCCCTGAAGGCTAAGGATAGTGTCCCTTATATATTCTGGATATGAGTCCTTTTTTTGTTTGTTTGTTTGTTTAAGATTTTATTTATTTATTTGACAGACAGAGATCACAAGTAGGCAGAGAGGCAGGCAGAGAGGAGGAAGCAGGCTCCTGCGGAGCAGAGAGCCCGATGCGGGGCTTGATCCCAGCACCCTGGGATCATGACCCGAGCTGAAGGCAGAGGCATTAACCCACTGAGCCACCCAGGCAGCCTGGATATGAGTCCTTATCAGATATATAATTTGCAAATATTTTCTCCCTTTCTGCGAATTATCTTTTTTTATTTTTTGTGATGGTACCCTTTGAAGCTCAAAAGTTTTCATTTTAAACCTTAATTTTGAAGGTATTCAGATTATAGATTATATCTAAGAAGTCATTGTCTAAGCCAAGGTCATAAAGATTTACCCTGTATTTTCTTCTAAGAGTTCAATGGTTGTAACTCTTACATTTAGGTATTTGATCCATTTTGAGTTAATTATTGTATGTGGTGCTAGGTAGGGGATCCAACTTCATTCTTTTGCATGTGGAAATCCAATTACCCTAGTGCCCTCTGTTGATAAGACTATTCTTTTCCATTTAATTGTCTTGGCACACGTGTCAAAAGTCAATCGGCCATGACTGTGAAGTTTTGTATCTGGACTACCAATTCTATTCCACTGATCCACATTTGTCCTTATGCCAGTACCACCACACTCTCGCGAGTCCCACAGCTTTCAAGTAAATTTTAAAATTGGGAAGTTTGAGTCTTCTGACTCTTTTCTTTTTATTTCAAGGTTGTTTTGACTATTCTGAGCCCTTAAATAGCAACATAAATTTTAAGATCAGCTTGTTATTTTTTGCTAGGAATTGAGACTGAAAAACGAGAAGAACGACAGCTGAGAGAAGTGAGGGAAAAAATTGAGACAAATAAGAGGATCTGCCCTTTCAATGCATGTTATTCCCACTACCTGTAGAGCAATGAGGACATCATCAATGTACACAAACGAAAGAAGCATGAGTTGTTTATTACCTTTCTATGATGCTTTTCAAAAAGATGGGAGCACCCCAACTGGTATAAATTAATTAAGTTGTCTAAGTCTCAAGATTTTCTATTTTATCACATGAGATAGTTTTAAAAAGTATGCAAAACTTCAAGCAGTGCAAGAAATAAATTAATTTAAAATGGGAAAAGGTGAGGTGATGCAGATTTAAGAGTGCACTTGTCACGAGGAGCACAGGGTTTGGTACGGAATTGCTGAATCACTATACTGTATACCTGAACTAATATAACACTACAAAAACATTAAAATAAAGCTACACTTACAAAAAAAGAAAACGGGAATATACATAGCAGGAGGAAAGATTTCTTGCGCGTTTTAACAATATTCTAAGATGAGTAATAAGATAAACATGGGAATCAGACCTGTCTACCACATTTAATATAACTGTTTAAAACATCTTTATGTAATCTTGTATTTTCTTGTATTCAGTGATACAATTTTAGAAGGCAAATCACTTGTTTGATGTGTTTTTAAAAATCATGACTAGATGAATTTTTTATCTACAAGTTTTGACAGCTATTGCTGCAGCTGGCCTATGATCTCTCTCCAATCTCTAATTTTCTGTACAATCTCCATCCTTAATTAAGATGCTTTGCAGACAGGAGATCCATCTTTCGTCTTGGATCTACAGTGCCTAACCCAGTGTCATCTGAGAGCAAACGATCAATAAATGCTTAAGTCATTCCTTTGGTAAGTTAAACAAAAGTGTGACTGATTGAGCTCCATTCATTCTGTTTTCAACTAGGCAAGGTGAAATGAACAGCAAAATATAATCTGGGTAGCCGAGGAAGAGGATCACAGTTTTTTTACTCATCCGAGTAAGGGGATGGAATGTCAAGGAATGAGTGGCAAGGGTGACATAGAACAGTTATAGTGCATTTAGTCAAATGTTTTCTATTGCAGATCTTAGCAGTTGTCACTCCTTTCACATTTCAATTTCCCAACTGTAATAAGGCTACAAATGTGCTATCCTCCCATTCAGATGAGGCTGAGTTTCTATTCATATAATCACCACCCGAGTTATCATGAATTAAGTCATGTGCCATTCAAGAATGTGATGTTCACATTTATGAAAGAATTAATATGTGCAGCTACATTGCCTTTAACAAATTATTATTAGGCAGGGTATGAAATGCATTGGTAAGAAATACTTAACAGATGATACTGTGACAATGTGCTATTAGGCGTGTTACTGTAATGTCAATATTATTAAACCTATGTACCCAGCTAATCCATGAATATAAATTACTTTTGTATCAGCCACACTTTATTATTTATTAGAATCAGGGTAACAGCTGTAACTCTTCCACCCAGGCAACCTAAGGGCACGTCGCCATCGAAACAGGAGCCTAGAGAGCCGTTGCATTCAGAACTTCTCTAACAGTGAGTCCCTTAGGCACTGTTTCTTCAGACCATTTTGTTGAATCAGATGTGACTAAAAGATGTGATTGTTTTCCAGTGCAAATCAAGATAGCCACCCTAATGACCGCCATTATTTGTGGAGGCCAACTAGCTACCTGGCACTGTAGCCAAGTGCTTTCATGTATTGTTGCAAATTATAACTTTTTGTCCCCAAATACAGGAGAAATAAACTATGATGGAGAGAGATTAGAAAGTAACCTGTCAAAAGTGTCAAAACCTCAGTGCAGATACTTGGGTCCTAACTCGGTTGTCTTTGTTATCAGTGGAAGATTTTTACATAAGACTGAATTATGTGATAAGCTGTTGTCGTTCGGAATAATGGGACAAATAGGGAAATTTGGAATAACTCTTCTTTGAGTTCACTACCAGTGATGACACTGAGTTTTTGTCTCAGCTTCTCTCTGCAAAACAGAGATGGCAGCTTATTATAAAAATAGTTGTGTGCCGTAAGTGTAAGATTATTTTAAAAGGTTTCCCACAAAATCACTGCTATTTCTAAAGCACAATGGGACATTTGGTTTTATTATCCCCACTAGAAAGAGTCCAGTAAAATGCACAAGATGATTTCCTAATTCTCAGCCCTTCTTATGCTCAGTCTAATGTTTAGTTTGTTGTGAGATTTCAGGATCATTCTTTATTTGGGCTGTGTTCCATTTCCTGATACTACTTTGGTCTGCCATTTTTGCCCACTTTTAGGTGTTCTGGTTAATTAAATAAATATGTATGCATGTACACAGAGAATGGCCCTCTTATTTGCAGCACTGTCACAGACTGAGGGCAGGTAAAATCATGATAGGATGTGGAGAGGTATGCGGCTGGGGGAGAGAGTCCATTGGTGGGGAAGAGGAAATGGCCCCAGAGTGTGCAGATTTCCGTATCTCTAAATACAAGAGATAGACATCGCAGCTCAAACTCTGACCCTTTGCTCAACAATTTGTCAACTTCTCGAAAACAAACACTGTACCTAAGACTCGTTGGCAGTTACACATATCCCAAAGGCCACCACAGGCCCTTATTATTTGAATTCATTGTTATAGCTATCAAGAACAAGACGCAAACTGCAAGCTTCTTGGAAAGGATGTTAAGTCACCTGCTGGCCATTTCTTCCTCTTCCTACTTCTTTCTCATGGAAATCAGTACGCTGTGTGTACTCTTCGGCTCTAAAATGAAACCTATGACACTATTCCGCAGATCACTGAAGTCTTCTGAATGGTGTTGCCCTGCCTCATCTCATTTTATTTTTGTAAGTTCAGCTATTTATTTATTTAAGAGTATAAACCAGGGCGCCTGGGTGGCTCAGTCATTAAGTGTCTGCCTTCGGTTTAGGTCATGATCTCAGGACCCAGGACCTCGGGATCCCTGCCCTGTGGGAACCCTGCTTCTTCCTCTCCCACTCCCCCTGCTTATGTTCCTGCTCTCACTCGCTCTCCCTCTGTCAAATACATAAATAAAATCTTTAAAAATTTTTTAAAAAATTTTGAAAAGAGTGTAAACCAAGTTCTGTGGGACCATAGAGGACAGAACTGATGTGTTGTTCTGTGAAGGCCAATGAGGGTTCCATGGAGGAGGTGGCAATTGGGGGTGAAGTTTGAATTTGATTACGTGTGTTCACTTCATCTATGGAATGGGCAGACAGCCAACTGCCTCGTGCTATGCTTCTGGAATGGAGCAAAGGACAACCTCCATTACAATCGCGTAATAGCACTTGCTAAAAACCACACTGTGTTAGAGTTTCACAGTTTTCATTCATTTAGATCAGGTCCTCATTGTTAGGTTGCCTTATGTTTTTTAGACACGTAAGAGAAAAAAAATCTTGTTGAATGTTAATATCCCTCTCACAGGGTTAAAAATTCAATCAGATTTTAATAGATCCCAAATTAACCTCAATTAGGGCATCATCATTGTCAAGATTTTAATATCCTTAATTGCTGAGCTGAATGTTTGTCACTTTCAGCAGTGAATAAATAGTGCTAAAATGAATGGAATGAAATAGATATCGATTTATATTTATTTGAGATATGCATAATATTAAGCATTTGAATCCATTTTCTATTATATAACCTCTATTACAAAGATACAAAAAATACTCTTACAGGCATTCATTCAACATTTATTCAACATTAATTAATTTAACAAATACCTATTGAGTGGTCGACTCCATACAGTTACTTCATGTACTATGTGAGGTGCTACAAAAGGAAACATTAGTAAAACCCAGTCACACTGAAATCTGCTGGCTATAAAATGATCTATAGTTTTGACCTGTGGTGTTTTTTTGCTTTGTTTTGTTTTTTAAAATTTTATTTATTTATTTGACAGACAGAGATCACAAGTTGGCAAAGAGGCAGGCAGAAAGAGAGGAAGGGAAGCAGGCTCCCCGCCGAGCAGAGAGCTCCATGGGAGCCTGATCCCTGGGATCATGACCTGAGCCGAAGGCAGAGGCTTTAACCCTCTGAGCCACGCAGGCACCCCTTGACCTGTGCTTTTTCTTTTACTTCTATCTGATGGTATTTTAAAGGACACATTAGAAGTTAAAACTATTATTTCGTGTCTCCTAGGATAGTTGAAATTTTAAAAGATGTCACATGCATAGCACCTCATAGTTTGTTTTGTATCATAAGTACTAAACTACTATTACTACTGCTGCTGCTTTATCTAATTGCTTGTCCGATACTTGAATTTCTGTATTTTGGTTGCAAGAGAATTAAAATCATCCCAGAGTATTGGCATACAAGAAAATGCAAAAGTAGAGAGTTTGCAGTAATGATAATGATCAAGTGCTACAAAGTTCACTATAAGTTTAAATGGGATCTTGGAATTCCTTGGGTAATTTGGTGAAAAATTCTCAAACTAAAAAAAAAAAAAAATCCATCTTGTGTATGGTTTCAACCAATAAGTTAATAGAAACTGGTCCACTTAATTAAAATGGTTATATCTGTGACTTGAGCAGACATAGTCTTTCTTACTCAAGCCAGATTGTAAATGTGAGGTCTTTTCTGATCGCACATATTCTTCCTTCAGTGAAAGTGTTGGCCAATGTATAATTGAATCAACTGGATTAGGTAGAGGCCAGTTAAAAAACAGCCTTATTCTTTCATATCACTGTTTCCTCCATGCTCTGTTGGATCTTTGTTTCCCAGTCCTTGGCATCTTGGGTTGATCCCAAATCCTTCCTCATCATTTTCAAGTGTGAGCTAATTATTTCATTTTCTAGTTCCAGTAAAAAGTGCAGTCCAGTCTACTACTTAAATGTTAAATGTCTTTTCCAATGCATAGTTTTTTCTCCTCCCACAGTTCAGAAATCTGTTCCCTCCATCTTGTTCCTTCATGTTCCCTCCCTCATTCACTATGTGGTTTTAGGGCTCCTTCAGGAATGGAATGGGACGAAGGAATGGAGGCAAATGGTGCAAAGGTATAGACAGACTGGTAAATATGGATTCTGGCACAGGATCAGCTATCCAAACGTTGATCCTTTTTCTGATGTGTCCCCTACAGATTCTAGCTTCCCAAGTCACTGACACCTCTCACCCAATCCCTGAGTTCCCCGAGTTCACTTGTTTAAGATTTGCCTAGATTTTCAGGGGCATTCAAGGCCATATTCCTTCAAAAAAGTACACATTTGGCTTTGGGAAACAAACTTGTATTCCACCATTGCTAAGCACGTTGCACATTCTTTGTAATATCCTAGCAAAGATGCAGCCAACCTTTTACAGTTAGACTGCTTTTCAGACATGGGGAAGGTACTGGTTTCTGAATCTCTCAAATCTGAGAAGACATGGGAATAGGTTTTGTTAAGGTTCTCAGACATCTCCTCCCTCTCTTACCCCTGTGTGCTTTTAAGGTGAATGATGACTAAACATTACCTGATATATTTTAGGTCACCTCTTAGAAAGTTTTGAAAGGATGATCTGACACATCTTTAGTATTGTGAAAGTACTAATATCCTTTGTTCTCAGGTGTTGGGATCTTAGCCAAAATGCAGATGACAGGAATTGCTCCTTTTAACATCATGATATAAAGAGTAATTTATATTATTTCCCCTTTTGTTTTAATGTTCCCTTGAGTAGAGGGATCATGTCTTCTGTAGCATTATAGCTGTTATACAAAAGGACATGGTACCTAGCATATATCATATTTTCAGTAAATATTTACTGGCTGACTATATGGTTAGGGTAGTTTTACCTCTTCCTTATTCTACCAGAACACAGCCAGGGGACATTTGATTATTTGATTCAATCTGGTTCCTGGCAGGAAAGAGGTGACAGATTCAAGGTTTCAACTAAAGAGACGTAAATAAAGGAACTAATTATAACCAGTGAGGCAGGATTAAGGGAGCCAGAAAGGTAAAACCCTTTGGATCAGCAACCATAGGGAGCCATTGCCACCCTTAAGCCCGAGGGAGTAAGAGGAGGGGATGATGTTCCTGAGGCATGAAGGAAGGTGAAGTTGTGGGAAAAAGGTGGTCTGATGGGATCCAAGGTCATTGTGGAAAGTAATCACTGTCAGACCAGTGTCAAGGTAGGAAAGGAAAATAGGCCTGGGCCCAAGGCGAGGAATACCCCAGCTTCACCTCCTCCTATCTTGCCTGCCATGGGCTGAATCCAAGAAGCCACATGACAAGGGGATCATAAAGATGGTGTTCTGGGGGTCAGGCTATGGGACAGAGAACAGGGCAGAAATGTACAGATAATGGACCAGAGAAGGAGGCAGGTGGCAGAGAACAAAATGATGTTTTTATTGTTGGAAAAATCAAATTAGTGTATGTAAATAAAGCTCCATTATGAACCTGAAGTATGCCACAAAACAAGTATTTTAATAATATATTCTACTATATTGCACCACCTACAGTTAAATATTTGTTTTGTGGTGTACTTCAGATTCATTATGGTTCAGATACTTTTGGGGGGAAAACCCAATATCTAAACCTATGTGATTTTTCTTTGTTTGTTTATTTATATGCTACTTAACCCTCAAAATTGTTTAGAACCATATAACATAATGAAATAAACTCAGATAATAACAGAAGAAAATAAGGGTATAAATGTTGGAAGAATTGAAGTTAATTCACAAAATATAGCCATATTATTGGCCATAAATTTGGTCAAAGATTTCTTGCAGTCAGTTCCAAAAATGTTTCTCTCATATAATATTTATTGAGTCCCCATGATGGTTTTCAGTGCTGGATACTGCAGTGAGCACAAAAACAAGGTCGAATGGAATTTATATTTTATCGGAAGGCACAAAAAGAAAAAAAGAAAGCAAACATTTAAGATAATTTTAGATTGAGATAAATGCTATGAAGAAAATAAAATAGAGTAATGGAATAGAGTGCCTGGGGTGACTTTAGATATTGAAATGAGAGAAGAAAAAAAAAAAAAAAACCTCTTCGAGGAGTAGTATTTATACTGAAATTTCAATGATAAAATAGTCATGGTCAAAGGAGGTGGGAGCAGAGAATGGACTCTGAAAAGATCTGACCCAGCTGCACTTCACTAGCAAGTGCCATATTATTCCCCAAGGGAAAAATCGTCAAGGCTACAAACAATTAGTACACACAGAATATTTCGAGTTGAAAACTTTCTGTTTGCACATAGCTGGCATAGTCCGTTTCATTCATCATTGTATATGCTGCTGCTTTTTTCATAATTATCCTAGATGCTCTAATTTTTGTTTTTCAATTCTGCTTAGCTTGATAAGACTTTTATTTACAAATCCAAATACATGAAGTGCATTTAGCTTGCTAGGGCTCCTATAACCAAATACCACAGACTGGAGGCTTAGAATCAGAAACTCATTAGCTCACAGTTCTGGAGACTGGAAGTCTGGGACCAAGGTGTCAGCAGGGTTCGTTGGTTTTGGGTGAAACCTCTCTTCCTGGCTTGCAGACATGTGCTTTCCTGTGCTCTCAAGTGGCCTTTTCATGGTATGTGCAGAAATAGGGTGAGAGAGGAAGAGACAGAGATTTCTGGTGTCTCTGTTTATAAGGACACCAATCCTATTGGATGAGGACCCCAGTCTTCTGATCTCTTGTAACCATAATTTCTTTAAAAGCCCCATCTCCAAGTAGTTACATAGGCTGTTAAGACTTCAACATATGAATTTGTAGGGGATGCAATTCAATCCATTCCCATCATAAAGAACTTATATCTAAGGTTTAAAATCATTTTTAAAAAATATATCAGGTGCCTGACTGTGTGACATAGAGCAAATATTCTAAAGGAAAGAGTACAGAAAGTTCTAGTTGTTGAAGAGACTCTGACAGGAAAAAAAAGGCAGTATGACCTGAAATGTCTTGAATAACCTGATCCAGATGTTTTGCATCTGAAGATCTGAATCTACAGATTGAATGAAAGTATAAAAATTATTTTCTTCATTTGGGTTCCATTTTTTATTATGATGGAACAAATGTATTGGAAAATTTGCAAAGAAAACATGCATATAAAATCCATCTTCATAACAATGTTTAAAATACTAATAAATGAATACAAATTAAAAGAAGGAGGAGTGCTTTAACTGTGCTGGCTTTACTATCAATATATAGCCAAAGTCCAATCTCTTGTCATTGCCTATACTGCATCTGACCTGTCTCACCTTCCCATCATGTCTTGCCTAGATTATTGCAATAATAAATTAACAAATCAACCTTTGTGCTTTTTATTTTCATGTTTCATTCTCTTTTCTTTAGTGCTCCAATCCCATCTTTTCTATATCCTGAATAATTAGCCAAGCCACTTGACTGCCTGGGACAATATAATATTCTGACCTAGACCATTTCTACCTCCACCTCAATTTCTGACGAGGTATGCAGTTTGAATTTCTACCCACTGAGAGAATTTCACCTCATCACTGTTTTTTTTTGTTTGTTTGTTTGTTTTGTTTTTTAACTAACTAATGTATTTATTTTTAGAGAGAGAGAGCGAGCAGGGGAGGGACAGAAGGACAGAAAAAGAGAATTTTAAGCAGGAACCAAATATAGTGTGGAACCCAATGCAGGGTCAGATCCCACACCCTGAAATCATGACCTGAATCAAAATCAAGAGCCAAAACCAAGACAGTCCCTCAGAGCCCCCATCCTCGTCACAGTTTTTGAAGGCTACCCTTCACTGGGGCCCTTGCGGCTTAGCAGTCTAGTTTGGTTTGCAACAATATATTGAACTGGCTTATCAATCATCAGTGAAGCAAGACTGGGTTTCTTTCCTCTTCTGGCAGCTGATCACAAGGAATACGCCATGAGGCAATAGATAGGAACTGAAGAAGAGGAATAAGTGCAACAGAGAAAGGTGACATGAGGTCTCGGTCATATAACTTACCTGTGTCCAACATGAATGTACACTGTTCTTGTGCCCAATCCAAAATTATGACTCTGTGCATTTGGCCATGCCCAGCTCATGATGATGATCTTTATTTAGTTGCATAATTGTTTGATGTCCGATGGTCATGTTCTTAGTGTGTACTAGTGCCCACTGGTTTTTGAATGGTTAAGAGTTCTGTGCTACAGATGACATGACTTTGCTAGAGGATGGGTTCAGGGATTTACTACGTCTACAGTGAAATAGACAAAAACTCCACCTATCACTTGATTTCCATAATTCCCCACTCTGAAGGGTTAGTCGACCACAGTGAGATTTGGATCTCCAAGGGTTTGACATCAATTCAGATCCAGTGGCAGAAATCCTTGAGAAGTTTAGGTACTTCCTCCTTTTGTTCCAGTGCTTGATTGTCCTAGCAAATGACCATAGCACCGTTTGGCTTGGTAGAAGGAATGTTTACATATAAGTTTTTGGCCATGTAGCAGGCTCCTTCCTCAGGGAAATGTGGCCTCCTCTTCATCCAGTCTGTGCATTGATTCTAGCTGGGACCTAGTGTTAAGGGCTCTGACTCACTTGCTTTGCTTTTACAGATCAAGTAAGACTTTAGTAGAATATCCATTTGTACTACACACGGTGGGCCCAGCCACAGGGCCACCATGATCAATTATTCACAGACAAGGATCTCTGCGGGGCAAACCATTCTGATTATTACTCTGGGCCTTCCACACATTACAGTAATTACCCAAACCTTGTCACCAGTGATTAACCATTTCCCTTCATCTTTGCTATTCCAGCATTTCACCATTTTAGTTGAAATCAGAAAAACCTTTCCGGTGGTAACATTACCCACTGTCATTCCTGATGTTCAGGGCTTATCAAGTATTCTGATGACACCTTTACCTATGTATTTCTGAAGGCCTTGGTGAAGAGGGAGCTCTCTACATCCTCCAGAGGAAATAGATGAGAAGTGAGTAAGCAGCTCGCACAACGAATTTCACTCCGGCCTCTCCCTAACACGTTGGATTTTTCTTCTTAGAGCAGGGGTCAGCAAATGTTTTCACTAAAGGGCCAGATAGTTATATTTTAGGTTTTGGGGGTAATATCATCTCTGTCACAATTACTTAACTCTGTTCTGGTATGAAAGTAGCCCTAGGCACTATAGACAATAACAAGCATGCCAGTGTTCCAGTAAAACTTTATTTATAAAAACTATTTCCAGGCCGAATTTGGTCCATGGGTCAGAGTTGTTGACCTTTTTCTACAATATACCAATGGAGTTCTGGAATTTCTACTTCATTTACTGCAGGGCTGTTAGAGTTCAGGTTTTTGTCAACCCTTCAAGCAAACTGATTGCGTCACTATCATCCCCCATCATCAGATCAAATACCACATTCTTTTGAATCTAGTCTGCCTTCTTTAGAATTCATGTCTATACACACACATATTTCTCAGGAATAATTGGCAAAATCTTGAAATTATTTTGCTGTGTGTCGTCCCTTTTCTTGGTTGCACTTTGCACTGGCATCTGCCAAGATCCGAGATTAGAAACAATGAGAAGAAGTCAGTGTGGGTCATGAGGAGGATCAGCAGTTTCCTACAAGGCCATAGCCATAATTTCATGAGAAGTTATTATTGGCCCTATAGGCAAAAAGTCACATTAAGGTAGTGGAATAAGGGCTCCTTCTTCCAGGAAGGGAGGTTCACAGGAATTTGAGAGTTCAAGTTTTTCAATTTCACTGAAAACTATCCAAATGTCACCATCCCATAGTATGAGCTTGATTTTTGATTTTTACTTTAACCAATTCCTTTACCTTATCATAAGAGACGATAAGATCACAAATTCAAATCACATATTAATCCTGGTACTCTAGCATCTGATTTTAGTTTTTTTGTTTTTTTGTTTTTTTTTAAGAAATTTGACCTTATGGCTCCAAGAAAGAAGGTCATTTTTTCACCATCAGTTTATAGGTGATTTCTAATTTCTTATCTGGATCCTGAATGATGTCATCATTTGCTTTCCTTCCAGTTGTTTAGCATAATCAGAAGCAGGCCGTCCATCGCTGTCCTGATGCTTCATTCTACTTCACCACAATGTTTTACTGCAGGAGCTACTGGGTATCCCAGACCCTTGAGCTCCTTAGTTTCTTGACACTAGTGACAATGAATGACTTAAGTAACTTTGGGCACAGAGCACCAGTGTTTCATCTTCCACTGTGAGTGGAGCCCTTACTGCCTTAAAATCGAATCAGATCAATCAAATCTAATTCCAAATTCCTGTCTGCTAAGTTTCCCTTCCCTGGAATCACTTCTGGTACCAAAAATCATATCTTCATGAATTTAATAAAACAAGAGGCACTTTAAATATTGCAGGAATAAAATATAAGAATATCAGAGGAATTAGACGGTGGTCTTTGGAAGTTCCCGGGAACCTGCAGCAATCGTTGTGTCTTAGAAATGTTCTGTCTGCAGCTGAGGGGCTGAAACTTCTGAGAAACCAGAGAAACTGGTAAGTTCTTTGCAGCTGCCGTTACGTCTGGCCACTCAAACTTCCCCAGAGTAACACTTAATCACAATTTTGCATTCCAACCCTTGACGGGTTTTCTCATGGAGAATTCTAATCCAAAACATGGCTTCTTCTCTGCAAAGAAGATGGGTCCTTAGAAGTGGGTGTTAGCGATCCAAAGTTGTCTGTAGACAACCCAGCACGTGCCTGGAAGTGAGTGGTCAGCAAACATTTACAGAGCACTTTACATCTATTAAGTCATTTAATCCTCCTGACAACACTATGATTATTGTTGATATTTTATAGATAAAGAAATGGGGTGTGGAAAAGTTAAATAACATGGTCAAGGTCACTGAGAAGTGGGGAAAGAACATGGAAACCAAGGTAACAAAAGTCCAGACTATGTACATTTCCCCACTACGCCATGCAGAGAAGAGGGATGAAACTGGGCCATGCAGAGAAGAGGGGTGAAACTGGTTGATACTGGTTATCAACAAGGTAATTTCTAATCTCTTGCATGTGATTATTTATGTCTTATTACGTTTCCTCACTGAACATGAATTGCTGTTGTATAAATAATGGTCACAATTATTGTTAAAAGATGTTTTCATGTTGTGGAATCAGGAGATTTGCCTCTTGGTCTTGACTTCTGTACTATGTGGCTCTGTGATCTTTGCACCTTGACCAAGCACCCTACCCACAGCAGAGCATTGCAAATACTTTATGGCCCATTATCTTCGCATACTAATACTCTCTACCAAAAGCATGCCCCCTGACAGCAGACACTCTGTGATGGCTGTCTTTGTACCCCAGCACTCCTGACAGTACTCACATGGTGGGTGTTTAGTAAATAATTATAGAATGAGTAAATTATCTTGGGGGTCTTAGCCTTTACAAGAATCACCCTTATCATCGTAGTGTGACAATGTAGATTCAGCTACTTTCTGACACATAGATGTACAACTTTTATCTAAAGTCCTGAAATCTGTAAAGCTGGGGAAACAGACGTTTTGTTTATAATTTACTTGACAGTAATATCAGACCCGGGCTAAACTCATTCGGCTACACACCTCATCTGAAGAGACACAAGGCTACTTGTAATCTTTGTTTATCATACTTAAGTAAATACTAATGTATTTCACTTGAGAAATATTTATGTATTTTGGGTTCCTGCCCCAGACTACATCAGGAATGTTACCAAAACGCTTCTGATTTCCATTATACATCCGGTCTCCTTTGGATAAGGGAGCATGACCTGTGCTTTCTATTGGGGACCTGAACTTTTGTGTCTCTTTTCAGGTTTGAACCCCTCAGCTGAATCCTTCCTAATCTTTCTTCCTAAGGATGGAGGAAATAAGATCCAGAAAAGGCAGAGCTTTGGTAATATATGGAGCCACATTTGTGGAGCCCAGTGGGGAAGATTTTTTTTTTTCTTTTCAACTAGGTATTATTTTGGTGGCTTTTAGGCTATATCATAAGCTTTTGCCCTTTTTTTTTTTCTTTTTTTAAGTGTTACCTTGATTCAGATTTAGGGCCCGGGCTAGAGTAGCTGATCAGATACCCCTTTTGAACAGCTAAGTCCACACTCCAACCAGTTTCCTTCTCCTTTATTAGGTGCTCACACTCAGACCACTATGCCCTTGCCCTAATTGTCCTAGAGCCCAGTACCTGACTACTAGGGACAACTCCTATGCCCTGGAGCCTGTGCAATTATTCCTGTTAACCAATCCACAGGAAGCTCATGGAATTTAGCTAATCCCGCCCCACTTAATATACACAAGCTGCTCCTACAACTCCAGCCTGCTGTTACCCTGGCCTTGGGGGCAGCCCCTCACGTGGCCCTGCCTGGCAGCCTCCTCCCATGTGGAGCTGTGAGTAACAGAGCACGACTTTTTATCAACCCAAGACTCAGTCTGCTGTGTCCCACCATCAAAGAGTGTTCACATCAGAAAATCTAGGGGAAGAGCCACTATCCTTGCTTCCTATCCTAGATTCTAGGGGAAGAGCCGCTATCCTTGCTTCCTATCCTAGGCAGGATGCCGTTGGAGACCGAGTCTCTCCTCCTCCCTTTGCTTCTCCTCCTCTCTTCACAGCCATCTTCCACTGAGCAAACCTAACCAGAGAATTCCAGGATCAGCCCCAGGCAGAGGTATCTAGGAGAGTGAAAGGGGAGATGGGAAAATTGTTCAGGCTAGTGGTGCCCAGTACGGACAGCGCACAAAAGTCACCTGGTCCACTTTTAAGAAGTTATTGAATCTGAGACCTTAATCTAGACCACTTAAATTAGAATCTGTGGGGTGAGACCATTAATGTCAGAATTTTTTGAAGTTCCATTGGGTGATTCTAATATGCAGCCAAATGTGAGAGGTGAGACTTTTGGCCTTGATTCCACAGCCTCTTCATGTAGCTAAACGGTGACTCTGGCTCCCTCAATCCAAAACCTGAAAGGAAAGGGGAGTAATTTATGGGGCATTGTTCACACAGACCTTGTTCTCTGGCTTTGTCCCATCACAATACCATTGGATTGTGTTCTTATAATTCTTATAGTTCTTATAGAATTCTTATAGTTTTTACTGTTTCACTCAATATGAAGTAACAAAAACTTCTACTTTAGGACCCACTAGTACTGATGTCCATCATCTAAAAATATTCTTTTTTGGGTTTTCTGATTTGTTCAATGAATAGAAGGATGATCATCTCACACAATAAAAACGTCTGGAAGCAATGTAATTGGTGGTAGTAGTTTGCCTGATTTTGTAAGGAAGTTGTTTTGCCAATATTGTACTAGAACCTAAGAGTGTGAAATTGTGGTTTCTACAGAGTATAAACAAGTCTCATAGCTCGAAAATCAAGTAAATTAATTTTAGTTCTTGACTTAAACTACTGCTGAGAAGTACTCCATTTCCTGATTCTTCCTTCTTTAAACAGATTAAGGGTTACATGAAAGTCAAAGTTATGCTCAGTTGTCCTCCCTCTAGAGAAATTTCACCTGACTGCTTATTTATGGGTTCTTCTCAACATAATTGGTTTCTGAAATTTCTCTTTCTTCTGTTCTTCTCTCCCTCTCTCCCTTTATTTTACCTCCTTCCTTGCCCTCTGTCATTGCCTTCCTTCCTTCCTTCTTTTCTTTCTTCCTTCCTTTTTTCTTTCTTTCCTTTTCTTTTCTCTTCTCTTCTTTTCTTTTCTTCCTCTCCCTCCTTCTCCCTCTCCCTCTCTTTCTCTCCCTTTCTTTCCTCCTATATTTCACTCTTATAACTGACCAAAATCCAAGACAAAGGGTCTTAATACATTGATCCTTTAAGAGGAAAAACAAAACAAAATCCTCCAACCCTTTGGAATTAAACAATTTAATAACTCTATTTCATGGAATTAATATGAAACTGAGGACATGAGTCTTTCTTGTACTTTTTCTGATTCAGTTCATGGTGCCTATGTTGAGCTAAACATTCAATTTATTTGGTGCTCTAGAAGTTCTTATGATCAATAAATTGTGTTTTGGAAAGAAGCTTTGCTTTATAGTGAGAAGAATAATAAAAAATGAAGAGCAAGTACTATGTTGGATGATTTTTACAGAAGATCTTTATAATCATGACCTTCACACCAGATTTCCTAAATATGGAAAAAAAGTATCTTCAACAAGAATGCCTCAGATGTATTCATTACCCTTGTGGTGCCAGTCACTGTGCATATATACAAAGATTATTACTTACTTTCATTTAATCACAGCAGAACCTAAGAAACAGAAAGTTTAGATATTTTGCTAAGTCACAGAATAAGAAAGTGGTAGAGATGGGTTCCAGTTGTCAATCTTCATGATTCTAGAGTCTGCATCTTTATGTTACCTTCCAAAACTGTTCAGACCTATACAATTGAAAGTAACAAGAAAAGAGGTTCACCTCAAAGTAAAGGAATCTCTAGTAAAATCATCCAACCACCAGCACAGATACATGCATGAAGCAACATAACATTTTTAGCAGACGCAGGAAAGACCAAAAAGGCTTACCAGAAGAACTTGTATTTCTCATGTTACACCTGGAATATTGACAAAAAATATTTTTATCCCCAAATCTTTTGTAGGTAGCTTTAAACATTTTGACAGTGGTAATAGATATTTAGAAGGAAGATATTTGCACTGCCCTCCCTTCCAGTGGAAATAAATGTGTTTTGTACCTCCATTTCAATTCATTTTTGAGAAGTAAATGTAAGACAGATATTCCAAGAATTACACAAATCGCAACCTTTCATCAGTTCATCTCAGAATGGAGAAAGTTGGACAAGCAATGGCTTTTCCACCTCAAATAAATCAAACACACTTGGTGAGCATTTAAAATATACAAGGCATTAGGTTAGGCAAAGTAGATATAGAAGGTTGTTAAGACATCAGAACATGCATTCTGTTTAGAGAAGAAGATAATTACACAGTAGAAAAGTTGTCAAGGGATGGTGCATAGTGTTACACAGTACACAAAATGTTGTAAAACTGTTACAGAAAATATAGACTATAATAATTGAGAAATAAGTAGCCCTTTATGTTGAAGTGATGTGGAAAATGAAGGTATGAGGGGAAAAAACAAACAAAAGAAAACAAATAAAAATTGGGTCTGGATGGCTAAAATTAATAAGTCAGGAAATGACAGATGCTGGCGAGGATGTGGAGAAAAGGGAACCCTCCTACACTGTTGGTGGGAATGCAAGCTGGTGCAACCACTCTGGAAAACAGCATGGAGGTTCCTCAAAATGTTGAAAATAGAACTACCCTATGACCCAGCAATTGCACTACTGGGTATTTACCCTAAAGATACAAACGCAGTGATCCGAAGGGCACGTGTACCCGAATGTTTATAGCAGCAATGTCTACAATAGCCAAACTATGGAAAGAACCTAGATGTCCATCACAGATGAATGGATAAAGAAGATGTGGTATATATACACAATGGAATACTATGCAGTCATCAAAAGAAATGAAATCTTGCCATTTGCGACGACGTGGATGGAACTAGAGGGTTTCATGCTTAGTGAAATAAGTCAATCGGAGAAAGACAACTATCATATGATCTCCCTGATATGAGGACATGGAGAAGCAACATGGGGGTTTAGGGGGATGGGAGAAGAATAAATGAAACAAGATGGGATTGGGAGGGAGACAAACCATAAATGACTCTTAATCTCACAAAACAAACTGGGGGTTGCTGGGGGGAGGTGGGATTGGGAGAGGGGGAGGGGGCTATGGACATTGGGGAGGGTATGTGCTATCGTGAGTGCTGTGAAGTGTGTAAACCTGGCGATTCACATGTATGTATAAAATGTATAAAATGTATAATGTATGTATAAATGTATGTATATATATGTATAAAAATACATTATATGTTTATTAAAAAAAAAAATTTGGAAGGGGAGGCGAACCATAAGAGACTATGGACTCTGAAAAACAACCTGAGGGTTTTGAAGGATCAGGGGTGGGAGGTTGGGGGAACCAGGTGGTGGGTAATAGGGAGGGCACGTTTTGCATGGAGCACTGGGTGTTGTGCAAAAACAATGAATACTGTTACGCTGAAAAAATAAATAAAATGGTAAAAAAAAACAAAAACAAAACTGGGTCTGGGACAAATAAATCAGGCAAAGTAACTGCTCTTGAAGATACTTCCTGTAAAACAATGGGTATAATGCATGACACCCAAGTAGGCATCTAATACATTAAGCCACTGTTCTCCAATGTATGACATGTAATAATAACAATATAGAACACTTATTTAAAACTTGCTTCCTGCAGTCACTTTTATGAATTATTGCTACTCTGTGGTTCACAGACCAACACCTTCAGCATTATCTTGCTAGCAGTACAGAACTTCTGCCCCGGCCCCAGACTTACTGAAACAGAATTTCCATTTTAACGGGATTACCAGATGATTCAAAAGCACATGTAAGTGAGAAACCACTCTGTCAGGATGTTTTAACTTGGCTAATCCCCTCAGCAACAATATGAGATGACACCCTTATTATCCCCATTTTATAGATGAAAGAACTGAGGCACAGAGAGGATAAATAAAATTGAATGTCTCTGCAGTTAGTCACTGGCAGAGTAGTATTCAAATCCATCGATCCAGAGCCCATGCTCTTACCAACTACATTATTTGAGTTCCTAAGCTCACGGTGAGCACCAGAAATGAAAGAGCAATTGCCAGTCAGATTTGCCCAAATATTATCCTTCAATAGCATTTAAATTTCTTCTTTGGATCCAGGGCAAAGGTAAAATTTTAGTCTCTACTGAGAGCAGAAGTAGCCAGAATCCAACATGAGAACTAAGTTCTAGCTTCATCCAGGACATTTAAAAGGAAGTTAATATTCAGCTAATTATAAATAACAAATATTATTGTTCTGTTTAATTTTTTCCTCCTGGGAAGTGTGAGCACATGTCTTCTGTAGGGTACAGGTTCAAGTCACCATTGTTCTCTGGATCTCCTTTGGGTTTCCATGTCAGTTTGTGCAACAGCGATATTTTTTTTTCTTTTTTCTTTTTCTTTAAAGATTTTATTTATTTGACAGAGAGAGAGAGAGAGATCACAAGTAGGCAGAAAGGTAGGCAGAGAGAGGGGGGAAGCAGGTTCCCTGCTGAGCAGAGAGCCTGACACAGGGCTCAATCCCAGGAACCCAATACCATGAGCTGAGCCGAAGGCAGAGGCTTAACCCACTGAGCCTTCCAGGCAACTCAATGATCCTTTTCTCTTACAGGAGTTAGAATTTTAATGGCAAAGAATTCTCAGTCTCTCCATCTGTAATTGCTCACAATTCAAACCCTGCATTGATTCTATATATTTAATTATACCTACGTTTCAGTGGCACACCTTTATTTTAAATATCCTCTGCAAAATCCCCAATGCCTCCTTCTTTAGGAATTAGGTGTCCCCCTTGTGTAGTGCCAGAGTTTGTTTCCATCGCTCTAGGGGCGCGCTAATTTGCTTGCTGTAGTCATGATGTCACTTATCCTAATTCTGGATCTTTGGGTATGAAAAATGTCCATGTTGAATTGTAACTGAAAAGCCTCCCCAAGAGGGTGGAGAATCTTGGAGCAAATAATTATTTCTGGGTATCTCAATTTATTGTGCATCTCCTTGCAGCTCTCCAAAAACTTTAACTATTTTCTTGCTATCATGCAGCTATATATATTCGAAATGACTCTAGCAGTCAAGACAAGCATCTTTTAAGCAACATTTATAGATATTATTAAGATTGTCAGTCGATCAAGACCTATTTTACTATTGATCCTGAAAATAATCTTTTGAGACTAAGATGTAAGAGGATGAAAATCTACCAAATTAACCACCAGATGAAAATGGGATAATCTCAGGGTATAGTCTAAAAATGAAGATTTAAATACATAACTTCAAGACAGTGAGCTAAGTTTTTTGGTAAGCCCATTCCTTTCAACATTGGGAAATAAGGCATTGGCAAATTAACAGAAATCTCTTCATTTGACTGTGGCTATAGACATGACTGTTTTGGTTCTTCACAGAAATAAGATATCTTTTGTATTGAGTGCTATAGAGTGGAGGTTAATTCACGAGCTGTATTCTGAGAGTCTAAGAAACATTACATATGTAAAACAAAAGAGGAAAAGATGAGCAGCAAGCTCCACTTATGCTGTATTACACTGGAAGTGCACAGAATTTTGGGGGAAAAAAAACGTGGATTCTAATTATGATGTTACTATTACTTGCACCTGTCACTCTTTGTGTGCTCCGAGATCATTTCTCTGCTCTGCTCTATACCTTAAGAGGCTGGAAATCTGCAAACAATAATCCAGGTATGATCCATGGATGTGGTGGGAGTCTGGAGGGCAGGAGACTCCTTTCCCCTTTCTGCTGCAGGCTCACCCCTTTGATGACTTCTCTTTCCAGATTCCTCTGCACAGCCTTTCCAACAAGGTCCCTGATGGACAGCTGCTGGGCTCTGTTGATGCCATCACTTCCTTTTGCATAGTAGAAACTTCCTTCTGCTGCACACAACTCTTGGGGTTGTGTCGCTGTACTCTGTATGACTTCTTAGCACGTTGGACATTCTGTTAACTAGTTCAATATACTGAGTTTCTTCTATTAAATTACCAGAGGTCAGTTTTCCAGTGAGATCTGAGGTATGCTAAGTCTGTTTGAATCCCTGTTTCTTCATCTATAGAATAAATTCAACAATGCCTTTCCTTGATGTTTGTTCTAATGACTATAGACAATGTATATAGCAGGTGTCAGCAAACTCTGGCTTGCCAGCCAAGTGCATTTCTAAGGAAAATGTTATTGGAACACAGCCATGCTTATTCATTTACTTCTTTCCTAATGTTTCTTTCATGTTACAATGGCTGTGTTGAGTAGTTGTTACAGAGACCACGGAGCTTGCAATGCCTAAAATATTTATTATTTGGCCTTTTTCAGAAAAACTTTCCTGAACCCTGGCATATAGCACAATACCTGTCTTGTAGTAGATGTTTCATAATCGGTAGGTTTTATTTTCCTCTTATATGGAATAGTCATATTTCTAGTTACATGGTCCTAGTTATGATAATGTCTAGGGAGTTATCCTCAAGGTGGCATTAAATAATCATTGTAAATTAAAATTGGTAGGGGACATTAGAGACTCTCTCTGTCTTTCTTCCCATTTTCAATCGGTTCCTGTGACATAGATCAAACCCAATAAACAGAAGAATGGCCTAAAATGGGCGATTGAAGCATAGGTAAAGAAAGCTTACATTATGGAGACTGTATCTCAACTGCATACTGAAGTTACACAAAGAAGTACTTTTCAAGTCCCCACTTGTATATGTGATTCAAGACTCACAGATTATATGACATGGTAATAACTACAGTCAACAAAAAATCAGTGGAATAAAAATTGCTTAATCTACTCTCATTTATAAAGCAAAAGTGAACTCTGTTTTTCAGAGAATTGGCAGGTTAATTAAGAAGTCTGTTAGTGATTATGCTGAGAACACTGATACATTTCTAATTTAGCTTGATGTTACTTGACATATAGATGTAACTGATGTTTGTGTGAGAAGTTTAAAATCAGCTGTATGGCAAATTCATTATAGACTTTGCAAGAGACTTTTGCTCAACGATTGAGTGTGATCTCATAATTGAAAGAGGAACACATAAATTCAAGGAATTCAATAAAGAAGTCCTTGAAAAAGCATGGAGGGGTACCTGGGTGGCTCCATCGGTTAGGCTCAGGTCATGACTCTAGGGTCCTGAGATGGAGCCCAATGTCAGGCTCCCTGCTCAGAGGGAGCCTGGTTCTCCCTCTCCCTACTGCTCCCCCTGCTTGCACTCTCACTCTCTCTGTCAAATAAATAAATAAAATCTTGAAAGGAAGAAAGAAAGGAAGGAAGGAAGGAAGGATATGGAAAGGCTGCTCACTCTAATGTTTATTTTCTTTCACTATAAAAGGAGACAGATATGATCTTTTTTAAAAAATGGGAATTATATGATCTTTCATAAGGAGTAAAAAGATGTAATGATACTTAGCTTAATCTGTAGGCCATAGTAATCACTCAAAAAAAATTACAGTTGCCTTCTCCATTTATTCAGGACACAAATTAGAGTCAGTTGATTCTCATTTAAACCATATTTATCTTGTTCTAATTGATTTATATCATACATTGTGTTCCAAATATGAAAGAATCACTCTTCCTATTTCTCAGAATATTTAATTGGTGGAGATCCAGACATGAGAGTATAGGACAATGGGTTGGCATTATGACAGAATAGCAGTCTAATCAAGGTTTTTGTATATTTATACATTATAACATCTTTTGAATGAAGAAATAGTCACATTATAAGAGATGTGACCTTTGTAAAATGTTTGTGTTTTGTTTAATTTTTAAAAGAAATAAAACAAAGAGCACATCTTTTGCATTCATATTATCCTTACCTTTACTAGAGAAACACCATTGTTCTGATATATAAAAGAGGTTATAAGAAAATTATTTGAGTAGACTTAACTCATTTCTATTATAATTAATGCCAGTTAAATATGTTTTCCACAAAGAAGTGTAATAGTCATAGACAAGGTTCAGGTATTATTAGCACCACATACTCGATAAAGACTATAAAATTGTTGAAATATTTTCTTAAGTTTGAGGACACGAATACCACTTAAAAATGATGGCAGAGAAATGATATGGTCTTATTACCAACTCAGTGGATGATTTCAGATCATTCAAAATATTGCATACCGAATCAAGTGGTTTTAAAGCTACTCTTATGTGTGAAAAAAAAATCCTTACTGTATTGACAAGTTAAGAAATCAATACTATGAACACCTAAAACTCAGAAAAAACCTGTTTGAAGTGTTTCAATTCACATTTATCAAAAAATACTGTGGCTGATCAACAACCTCACAGACCTGTTAAAAATATATTTATATCTTGCTACTTATAACACATCTTGATCTAAGGAGCCCTAGATTCAGTCAAAATGAACAGCCAGCCAGATAAAGAAAAGCTGAAAAAATATTTCTTGTCTTAGTAACTGAAGAGTGGGTGTGACGATTAAGACAATGAAATCAAACCTATATTAGTTTGGCAATATTTTAGGCTACTTGGAAAACTGTTAGGCTACTTAAAAATCTAATATTGTGAATGTTGTGAATCTAGAGCTTACTTCAGAAAATAAATTGAAACGTGCCTGAATTTGTAAAACCCGATAATCTAACAACCAGAACTTTTCAGCTGGAAGATCACATTTCAGAATTTCTCAGTTCTGATCACAATGACTCTCGAATGAATGAAGTAGAAAGGCAGCAGAGAGTATATTCAAAACCTTTGGTGCTGTTAAAAAAAAATTAATATCACTTACTACATATATTTAGTACTGTCAATTTAAAAGCCATGGATACTCTGTAACGATGTTTCTGGGTTCATTTGTTCCTACGTTGAACTTCTGCTCTGCAATCTCTTAATATTTCATTGTTCTCCTACAAACAGATTTTATATGAAAGATATTTCACTATTTTAGTTATCCTGAGCTAGCCTTGCATTGAGACTCATTGAAGAGCAATGCTCTGGAATTTTCATTCCAATAAGCTTGAAAAATTGGCATGACGATAAGTTAATTTTGTGCTTGTGCTTCTTCTCGGAAGAAAAGGAATTCCACGTCTCCGAGAGAGGTATAGAAATGCTGTTCGTCATAATTAGGACTGTGTAACTAGAAATGTGAGGCATAAACATATTTAGTGCAACATGTAAATATTGCAACAAAGTGGGTTGGGCACCTGGGTCTCATCTGGATTTCTCCAGAACCAGTTCAGTACACAGGTAAACACAGGTGTAGATCTTTTCAAACTTGCAGTATGCTATTCTAAAATCATATGCTAAATCATCTCGTAATGGCCACTTTAATTAACAGCTGCACACGCCTCAAAAATTAGCTAGAATGCAACAACTTTTGGCAGTAGATGAGGAAGTTTGTATATACACACACATGCACGCATATACGTAAAATAAAAATATATACCTGGAGAGAAAATCTTTTTTTTTAAAAACTATGATAGTAGAGATATGGAAGCAGATAAACCTAAATGGAATGAAGGATAGGATAGGGTATCTGTGGAAGAGAAGTCACCTCTAGATGATGATTTAAAAAAAAAAAAAAGTAGTGAAAAAAAGAAAGGCAAAGTGGCCCTCTGATTTTGTTTACATATTCAGAGGTGATGCCTCTCTAAAATTAAAATGCCTCCTGTGTCTAAGGGGACAGTGAGGACTTTATGTTCTCAGGGACCCACTTATTTCATGGCCGTCTTCCCATGATTCTCTGTGGTACACTGGAGCGTTAAGCTGTGAGACAGTGTTCCAGGAGAGGCTGAGTTCCGAGGTTCTTAGCACATACACACTTTTTATTATTACTTTCCATGGAGCCCACTGCATATAAGAAGGTTTAAAGATTAGAAAAACCATGGTGAGGTAGAACTGGTGTTTTTCTGAGTGAGGCTTCGAACCGGCTTCATGATACCTATTTTACCCACTCAGAACATGACCTAACAAAATCAAGGGTAGGCTAACATTTCTGCAGTGATCACTGCAAAAATGGGGCTGATCGATGTTGAAACTCCACAGGAAACCCTGAGAGATGGAAACAAAACCCAGTAGAACTTTTTGCATAGTAGATGCCACATAAAGAACTAACTCCACTTTATGCTAACAATGGGAAGCCTGTGGAGGAGAGAAGCTGAGGAGGATCACAGGTGAAAATTCCCACAGCGTGTTCCATGTGAAGGAGTCCTGTTTAATGTCGCTGCAGCCTCAGGCCAGCCTCCTACCATGTCCTACGACAGTGGTCATACATCCTTTATGCTAAGTAGCAAAAGTCAGCACTTTTAATGGGTTGGGGCTATGACAGCCCTAAGAATGTTGCATGTATAAACAAGTATCCCCCAACATTTTCAGACCATGAGTTTTATATAAAGTAAACCCCAAACATCTGTTTTTAGTATAAATTGGTGACCAAGCTCTTTTTCCAACCATTGGAATTCTCAGTGATATCTGACAGAATTTTAGGGTGTCTCAGATATACTCAGGAATAATGTTCTAAAGTGTTGAGGTGCCCTCTTGATACCTGCTGTGTAGACGCCAGTTTGGGATTGACACCTTTCTACTTTTTGCTAGGGTGAGGAATAGGTCTTCCAATACCATGAACACCTGTGGGACAAAATAGCATTTCTGACATCATCATCGAGCCCAAGTCACTCTATCTTCCACCCAGAAGTGGGAAGAACTTTGTTCCCTAAATCCCATAGAAGTACTACTTGTGATCCAAGACTAATAAATATCCTTTATAAAAATAGCTTCTTTGGCCTCAGCAGGCAGCCTCTTTCCTCATGGGGCCCAGCAATAGCCCTAGGGAAACACCAGGAACTGGATACCTGGCAGCCTTCTCCAGGTGTTGCTCACATACCAAGCTCTACTTTAGGGATCCTTTGGTCCCATTAAAGTCTACTGAAAACCATCCACCAAGCAAAAAAGCACATCAATGAGCTCACCATCCCATCACTTCATAAAGTACACCCAGCTATGTTAGAATTCTCTGAGCTCACTGGGATCCTGGCTTCCTGTGTTTTACGAGAGTAAATTGATGATTGGTAGCATAGCCCTTTCGGATTTTCACTCACGCTACAGTCAGATGCCTTTTATTCCCTCCATGAGTTCCTTCAGCCTCTACTGTTAATTGTAGGTAAACTACTAAAATGAGTTGTTCTTGTAGTTTAACGTCTTCCTTTTTCCTGCCCCCCATTCCTTTTCCTTATACCCATGCCCGTTCCCTAACCCCATTCCAAAGCTAAATGTAATGTCCTACATTTTGATTCCCCTCATCTTACTGGAAATGTAGTCTCTTTCTTAGTGAGATAGATGGTAACAGTTTTGGCTTGACAAAATGGGCAGTGTCTCATAAAGTAATGTCAAATGAGAAGTAGGGATCTGTATTCTGTACTCCATCAACAAGCTGTCCTATGACCTTTGGAATGTCACTCAGTTTTCCCATGATTTTTCTATAAAATGCAAATCATAATAGGTATTATTTTGTGATATCTTAGGAAATTGTGAGAGAGGTCCTACAGAAAAAAATCATTAAATAGATGTATATACATTATATATACAAACAATATATTTAAATATGTGATACTTTAAACAATTCAAATAATTTTTAAATTTAACAATTTAGGTTAATTATCTTTCAAATCAAAGACTTTTCAATCCACCAAATGATTTCATCTTTTAAATAACTGACTTTATTTTATATGAAAACATAGATTTTATTTTGCTCATCCTAAGTATGTCAAAGTTTCTTTGTGAACAGACAAGTCTTATGAGCCTCATGGACTATAATCAAAAAAACAAAACATTTGCAGTAGGTTGGTATTGAAACCTGCTGTTCTCTTTCCCAGTTTTTCCTATTTAGTTCAAATGTTCAACTGTTTAGCAGGCTCAGATAACTTAATCAATGAAGCTCTTATTTTTGGCATTCTCACATTCCAAATTAAAATTACATTATATTTTTTTGGGAAAACCCCCCACCAGTACCATCTGTGAATTGAATGGTGTCATTACATCAAAGTACTGCAATTAGAACAATAGGGTAAAATTAATGCCAATGTTAAGTACAGATGTGCCAGATATGATGGGTAGTTGATACACAATTCAAATTGACAACCACGTGCGACGTGGAAAGTATCCAGGCATAACCCCCGATCCAGTTGGCCAATGGATGTCATGATTGCCACACAGAGAACATATTTAAAAGAGATTTATTTGGCAGTGAGAAAAAGTTAGTTTCAAAAGAGCATAGTCTCTCCCAGGTTACTCATGCATAGCTTCCATTATCTCAGGGTTAAAATGGGCCCAAAGAAGATAATTCAAAGGGGACATAACATTCCATAGCCACAGAAAAAAATTCCCATTTTTTTTCTTGTCAGGATTATAACATTTGGTATTTGCATTACATGGAAGATCATATGGCGTTATTAGTCTAATGGTGCTGCTTTTTCATTTTTGTAGCTGTGATAAGCTGTTAACCTCAGCATATTATGGGGGTTTCTTCGTATAGGTTAATAGGATAATATATTTTATTATTTAGGTTCTCCATCTGTAAAATCAGATTTTTAGAATGGATGGTCATGGGTTAGAGTTTCTTTCAGTTTAGATTCTTCTAGTATTTGGTATGAATGTTAATGCTCAAATGATGGTTTTACTCAATCATAAGATATTTAATCTTTGTCATCTCATGTTGAGTTTTCTGATAAAACATGGTATTAAAAGAAGAAACACAAATGGTTTGAGGTGGAAGAGTATCAAGTTAGTGGTAACTATCTCTATCAGCCCTTAAGTACAAGTGGTAAATAGCATTTTTTAATATTGAAATCATTTTGTTATTAAACTGGGGAAATTTTAGCAATAAATCTAAAACAAACAGTTTTGGGGAATAAGCATAATTAACCTATAAGCCTCATAGCAGCAGCTTTCATTCAAGCAAGTAAGTTTTAAAAAATAAGACAATATTTATACAGCAAAGACAGCAGTTGTCGGTCAACAATTATTTGGTGGTATCACCTGATGTGTTCCTGTTCATGAAGGCTGTCTTGAACGGATGTCACAAAGATATTTATCCATAGAACAACAACAACAACAAAATGCAACCTAAGAATAATAGCAAATCTATGTTCTTTTCCGAAATGTCACATTTCCACATTCTTCTAACTAGTGCTCTATTTTCTCAGTCTTAAAGTTTAAAGTGGAAAGGAGAAGATGAAACCATGTAAATGATGGATGCCAAGATGTATCCATTTTCATCTCTTTTCACCACCCATTATCATCAATCTCATAATCTACCAAAAGTCACTTTATAAGTAGTGGTAGAGTGTATAATAACCTATATTTCTTAATATTCCCCCAGTCAAGTATTCTTATCTAAATAAAAAAAGCTAGGTCAATTTTATTAACATAGCATAAAATGTAATTGCTAGAAACATAATATATATAAGGTGGCGCAGATAAAAAAAGATGTTGACTAAAACTGTTTTCAATATGATTATCATCTTATAAGAGGCCCCAAATAATTGGGGGCAAAGCAAAAATGAAACAAATGGTGTAACAGAGGTCTAAAGGTTTTATGAGGGAGAAGTCACTTCAGATTGGAGAAATCAGGAACCCTGCATAGTAGAGGGGACATTCTTGGCTGAATAGATGGAGAACTCCAGTCAGAGTAAAAAGAATGAGCAAACCTAGAAAGAAAGTTAAGAATCAAGGATCTATCACTTCATTCAGCAAGGTGAGAAATGAGGGTGGCTTGGACCGGAATGGCACAGGCAAGGTCTGACTCAGGAAATACTTTGTGGAGGCTAAAGATGATTATTAAGAAGAGAGGTGTGAGAAACAGGGAAGAATGAAGATTGATTACAATTATAAGTAATGAACACAGGGAACCAATATTGTGATAGAAAAAACCATTGTTTCAGTTCTGTGGGTCCTTGAATACCTTGACTAATGAAACTCATAGTTCAGGTTACTTAGAATGACTCTGTAGAAATGACCTGAAGGACACCTAGAATCATGGACATGAATAATGTCAGGAATATATTATTCCCTGTCTTCTCTCTTTCTTTGACTTTTTATGGGCTTCATTGTCTAGAACAGCTTATCCATGTAGCAGGAAGTTTCAAGTTTACAGCCTTGCAATACTGTGATCAAGGAAGAAAGAAGTACCATTCCTCAGCTCCTATTTGAAACATTCAGGGAAGGACACTGAGTAGTCACATGACTATGCCCAGACCATTTACTATAAACCACTGTGAATCCTTATTTTCATCTCCCTGGTCAATGGGCAAACCATATCCCTCTCCAAAAGCACCCACTTCATATGAACAGGCATTTTCCAGAAGAATAGAATGGGAAAGAGGCAGGCGAAATATTAAGTATTCATTAAGTGAGACTTAAGGCTGAAATCGTTTATATACATGTAAATAAATATATGATATATAAAAATACATTGTATATACATCATGTAATGTGTATGTGTATATGTGTGAGTGTTTGTGTGTGTGTGTGTGTATACCTGTTACTATCTTTGCTCCTTTCTACTAAAGATAATCTCTCTAGCAAATTGCATTTCGCTCATTCACTTGAGGGAGATTGCTCTACCAATTTCCTGTTCTCTTTCCTACACCACCAATTTTCGTGTTATGGGGTTTCCCCCATCAGTACACATACACGCTATTATTCTTGCATCTTAAAAATAAAACTTGCTCTTGACTCCCATATTCCCCATCAGCTGTTGTCCTTTTTCCTCTACTCTCCTTTAAGACAAAATTGCTTGAAACAATTATCTTTACTCTGACTTCAATTTCTCTGATTCTATTCTCCCATAGCCTACTCTACTCAGGCTTCTGTCCTCCACCATTTCACCAATATAACACTTAACAATTTTGTCAATGACCTACATTGACAAATTCAGTGACCAGTTCTTAGACCTCATTTTATTTGACCTATCAGCAATATTTATTGTGTATGGTCTTTCTCTCCTCTTGCTACCTTTTTTTTAGTTTTTTTTTAATTTAATTTTTTTATTTTTTGTTAACATATAATGTATTATTAGCCCTAGGGGTACAGGTCTATGAATCTCCAGATTTACACACTTCATAGCACTCACCATAGCACATACCCTCCCCAATGTCCATAACCCAATACTTTTTTTTAAAATGTCTTATTGAATTTTCTTTATAGTCTTTCCTCAGTTTTATTTAATAGTTCTTTTTTTTTTTTAAGATTATTTATTTATTTAGCAGAGAGAGAGAGAGAGATCACAAGTAGACAGAGAGCAGGCAGAGGGAGAGGGGGAAGCAGGCTCCCTGCTGAGCAGAAAGCCCAATTCGGGGCTTGATCTCAGGACCCTGAGATCATGACCTGAGCTGAAGGCAGAGGCTTAACCCACTGAGCCACCCAGGTGCCCTTCTTTGATAGTTCTTGTCTATTGTTGATTTCTTACTGTTGGGGGGCTTGGTGGTCCAAACTCTGTCCTCTTTCTTTTCTACTTAACCTTACTCCCTTCACAATCTCGTCAAGTCTCATGGCTTTAAACTCCTCTGCTGACAATATTAAAATTTGTGTCTTTAACTATTATCTCTTCCCTGAATCCTAGACTCATACTGCCTACTCTACATCTCTATGCAGATGTCCAAAATACCTTCAATTAACATGTACTTAATTAAACTCCTAACTTTCCATCTCCAAACCTAATTATCTGCTAGAGGCTCAGTTATGTCCCCTCCTCGCCCCTCAATTCATATGTAGAAGTCCTAAACTCCCGTACCTCAGAATGTGATTGTATTTGGAGATAGGAACTTTAAAGAGGAACTTAAGGTAAAATGAGGTCATATGAATGGGCATCAATCCAATCTGACTGGTGTCATTATTCGAGAAGAAGAATATGTCACACAGAGAGATACCAGACCTGTGTGCACAAAAAGGAAAGATCACGGGAGCACACAGAAAGAACATGGCCTCCTGCAAGCCAAGGAGAGATGCCCTAGAAGAAACCAAACTTGCTGACGGTGAGATCTCAGACTTCCAGCCACCAGAACTGGAGGAAAGTAAATTTCTGTTGTTGGAGCTGCTCATCATTTGGTGTTCTGTTAGGGCAGTCCTAGCAGGCTAAGGCACCCACAGGCCTCCCTAAATCAGCTTGTAACAGTTCCATTCTTTTAGCCCATGCTAAGAACTTTGGAGTTTTCCTGGACTCTTTTTTTTTCTTCTCACATTCTATGTCCTATCCATCCAGAATTCCCATTAGCTCTAAATTCAGAATAAAATCTGACTGCTTCTCCCCAGCTCTTACACTATCACCAGGGTCCAGATTACCATCATCTTTTGCCTGGATTACCACAGGGGCCTTTTAACTAGTTATCCCACCCAGTCTTTTCTTCACACCTCAGCCGGACTGTGTGTTCTGGCTTAGATGATGCAGAGCAAATGCCCTTTCTACCACCTGTACTACCAACACTTCCTATACCATTTTCACCTTTCCATCTACTTTACTACATATATATTTTTTTACTTATAATATTTTCAAATTAATTTTTTATATTCCTCCTCTAGAATTTGAGCTCTGCAAAGGCGATAATTTTTCATATGTTTCTTCACTGATGTACCAGTTGCCTTAAATGATGCCTGCCTCATGGTAGGTCATTGACACATCTTTGCAGAGTAAGGAAATAAATTGAACATAAGATATAAACAGATGTTAACAAAACAACTCCCAGCTTGAGAAATAAAACATTCCTAAACATTGAAGCCTTCCGCAAATTCCTCAGACTCATCTTTTCTTTCCACTCCCATAGATAAACACAAGCAGAGTTTCGTATTTATCATCCCTTTGAACATCTTCATAGTAAATACATTTTGGGGTTTCTATGTGTCTTAAATTGAGAGCATATATCTCTACTTGCTCTTTTGTTCAACATTGTTTGTGAGATTCATCTGTGTCGATAGTGCTGCTATAGTTAATTCATTTCTAATGCTGTAGTTTTCTATGAAATAAATTCATCACAATTTTAAAAAAGTCCTAGACATTGTTTGTACATGTCTCCTGGAACATGTACGTAATACAAGCATTTCTTTAGGTTATATGGTAAGGAGTGGGACCAACTGGACATAAATTTCCCTATGACCCCTCTTTTCTACAAGACAGATTTTTTTTTTTTAATTCTACTCTTTTATTGAGGGGATAACATCAAGAAATCTGGCTCTTTCTGTGGTCAAAGTTATGTATCCTGCCTTATATGGGCCAAAGACCCTGACATTTTATTTTCTGATATGGACAAATGACCCCATTTCTGTTTTCCGTTGTGTTTCCCCATGAGTTTCAGTTTGCTCTTCATTTTGGCCTGGGTAGATTTACTTATTTTCTTTTAAGCCCAGCAATGCATTATCAGTGTTTTTTGTTGAATCTAATCCAGAATTTCTACATGTTTTAAATAGAGTGTTATTTCAGAATACCTTGTCTGCCATATTGCAAGAAGCAGCAGGAAACTTAAACTTTTATACTTAATTTTAAACCTGTCACATATTGGTGGTTTTAGTGTTGTTATTTAGGATAGGGTAAACGTTATATAATAACAACTGTGTTTGGGAATATTAATATGACAATAGCAGCTGGCATCAAGGAGCTCCTGATAATGAAAAATGACTTTATTTTATATATCTAGCATTATATTAAAAATTATCAGATCATCTGGGACAAAGTCGGATGTTTTAATAAGTGGTGTTGTGACAAATGGACAGCCATTTGCCTAAAGATAAAACTTGGCTCATGCCTCACACCATACACAAAAATAAACTCTGAATGCATAGGAGATCTAATTATAAAAAATAAAACCGTACGAGAAGAAAAAGTAGACAAGCTCTAGTAGAACCTGATTAGAGAGAAAAGCTTTCTAACTATGACTCAAAACCCAATTATTCTATAATTAAATATTGATAAATTTAAATACCTAAAAATGATTTCCTTAATGCCAAAAATCACCATAGGCAAAAGATAAATGGCAAACTGGGAGAAAACATTTGCAATGTATGTCACAAATGAAAGGCTACTATTCCTAATACATAAAGAACTCTTTAAAAATTAAGAAAGGAAAGCAGAATATTAACAAAAAATATGTAAAAATAGCCTCTAAACATATGGAAAATTTTTCAACTTTAACTCATAAAAAAAGAACTGAAAATTTAAAAATAGTAAGATGCCGTTTTTACCTATCACTTGTAGAAAAATTCCAAAGCTGACCATACACTCTGTTGTCAAGATTGTAGAGAAACAGGGACGCCTGGATGACTTAATCCTTTAAGGGTCCAACTCTTGATTTCTGCTAAGGTCATGCTCTCAGAGTCACGAGATCAAGCCCTATGATTAGCTCTGCATTGGGCATGGAACCTACTTGGGGTTCTGTCTCTCCCTCTCTCTAAAGTGAAAAAAAAGAAAGATTGTAGAGAAACAGACATCCAGGTATTACTGGTAGAAGTGGAAAGTGATATAATAACTACAGAATGGAATTTTGTAATCTCTAATAAAACTACAACTGCACTTACTTTCGTCCAACAAATCCTAGGTATTCACCCCAAGGATATATTGCCATTAACATGAAAAAATTGTGCAACTTATTTATTATAGCATTATGTTTACATTGCCTTATATATAATTGCAAATTTTCGGAAATAACCCTGTGTAAGAAAAAGTAACTTGTCCTTTATTTGCCCTTTACTCTCACATTACTATAATGCTAACACTACTTCCAACACCAGATTAGTTTGTTTGTTTTTCCCACACCAAGCAATTCTGGGACACCAGGTTGGATGTTCCACAATTTAACTCAATTCTAACACTGCCTACCTGCAGATAGCATCAGTTTCCACGGGTTAAGGACTCAATCCCACAAGACTGCCCTCAACTTCTTCAGATGCCAATACAAGTCCATGTTGTTACCTTCTGACTAATCAGCTAGTATCTGAGGTTCCCACAATCCTCTTGGAAGATTCCATTAATTTGCTAGAGTGGCTCACAGAATTTAGGAAAACAGTTTACTTAATGCTTACCAGTTTATTAAAAAAGAATATGGTAAGGGATCCAGATGAATATTCAGATGGGGGAGCTGCATAGAAGAAGGTATGTAGAAGGGGCATGGAGTTTCCATTCCCTCTGCAGGTCTGCCCCTCTTTCAGCACCTCCAGTGTTCACCAACCTGGAAACTCTTCCACCCGATACTTTTGGGATTTTATGGAGATTTCGTCATGGCCAACACGATACATCATAAGCTCAGTTTCCAGCTCCTCTCTCCTCTCTGGAGAACTGGAGGTGGAGTTGAAACTTCTAGCCTTCTGATTATGGCTTGGTCTTTCTGATGACCAGCCACCTCATTAGAACAAAGGGGCACTGCTATCACGCAGGAAATTCCAAGGGATTTGGGAACTCTGTGGCAGGAACTGGAGTCAAAAACCAAATATTAGAACAAAAATGTTCCTAGTACTCTTATCACTTAGGGAATTCCAAGGGTTTTTTGGAGGTCTGACCAGGAACAGGAGATAGAGAACAGTATATATATGTTTTCTAGCGTCTCACAAACCCAGATGCCCATATATCGGAGATTGGTTGAATAAATTGTGGTACATCTACCTACTGGTAGGGAATGAAAAAGATTTTGAAACTGATATGGAGTGATTTCCAGAACAGATTTTTAAATTAGATTTTCCACATGCAAAAGAGTATTCTGGTATGCTACTTACTATGTAAAAGAAGGAGAAATAAGTCTACGTGTACGCAATGCTTCTCATTACAAAAATAAACATAAGAATATAGTAAAGAGAAACCAAAAACCAGTGATACTGGTTATCTCCAAGGGTTAGATGGGGAGGAAATAGAGGGGATAAAGGCAGGAACAATACTTCTCTGGACATACCCTCTTTTATACTTTCCACCTTTGAAACTACATTTATGTTCTACAGATACAAAACATTTCAATTAACCAAAATAGATTAAACCTCCTAAAAATGAATGCGATAGAAACAACTGAACCGAACTCTATATAAAGTGGCTAAAGATAACCAGAATCAAGAGAAAAGAATTTATCCAGTAACTTTTGAAGATAGCATTTTCTCTGTCTACCTTCAGTGTAAAGACACAAAGAACTATTAAAAAACCCCTTGACTTTACTTAATAGGTTAGGTATCATTTGTGATGATGGTGTAGCACTTACGAAATTATATTTTTGTGACTAGTGGAACTCAGGAAATGGATAAACATACTGATATTGTTAATAGCTAGGGTTCTCACTGTGGGTAAAGGAAGATACCAGCGAGGAATTGGGGAATGCATGGAGGAATCCTGTCGTGCTGGACTGGAATTATGGTTAGTAATAGAAACCCATGATATATACTCACGATACATAGCATATCTTCATATTTCATGGTTTATATGTAACTCATGATATATGGGTATATAGGTATGCAACTCAGTATATATATTTTAGAACTGGCTATCGAAAGTTTCTGGTAATAATGATATCCCAATCATAATGAGCTCATTTAGCACCCAAATCTTGATTCCTAATAACCCGTATTCATTAAAAGGAACAAGCGTACCTTGTGGAAATAACTAATCACAGAGCTAAGTAAAAGAAAGGACAAATTGAGTCTGAAAGACTTTATTGTACCACTAAGCAAGAAAATACTCAACCATAAAAGGGAGCATGTTAAAAAGAACATAGGGGCAACTTGATGGGAGTCCCACTGGGCAAAACTGGGTTAGGTTGAGTAGCAAACAAAATGAATAAAGTTAGTAATGAATAAAGTCCATAGTTAATTTTTAAAAAAATCTAATAGAGGTAGGAAGGAGGGAGAAAAATGACTGGGAAAGCTTTTATGATAAAAAGCCAATGAATACTTGATGCAAGAATGATAGGAAATCACTATTTAAAACCACAGAATAACTGATTCAGGGAGAAATTATCAGTGCATGCTAAAACAATGGGTAGAGGATTTTGGGGGAGGAACAGAGTATTTTTAGGGATCTCAACTACTTGTCAACTAATATTTATTAATTACAAAAGAAATAAGTGTACCCTTAGGGTGGGGAAATTTGGTGGATGCCACCTTAAGCCAAGCGACAAAATTTAACATCAACAATAGTGAGGACAAAGTGACATGGCTGTGACTCCTGAGGTGATGTCTTAAGAAGGCACAACATCAATGGCTCATGGAGAATTTCTTCCCAAAATACATAGCCTAAATCTAATCATGACCAAACAGCCAGATGAACCAAAACTGTGTGATACTTTATAAGATGCCATTGTCATAAAAGAAAAGGAGAGGAAGGACTTGGTGGAGGAGTTACTGTTGTATATAGAAATTCAGATATATCTTAGGGCATGTGATTAATTTGGTCTCAGGCAAAGTTTACTTCAAATGGACTCAGCTCTTCAGAAACTGTAACAAGGGAAAGTAATGCATATTTATATCACCGAGAGCAGGAAGTTGAAACAGAAATTCTTCGTTGTTCTTTTTTCTTGTCTCCTTTCATCTCTTCCCTTTTCTTTATTTGGTATGTTTGAGTAATTATGGTGCTAATGTCATCCAAATCAATAAAGGGTTACTGAAATTCTGGGCAGCTCATGGTAAGGTTTGAATTCAAATCCCCAGGTTGCTGCAGTTCTAAGTGTCTTAGTTTTCTCATCTATAAAATGGGGATAATAATAGTACCTATCTTGCAAAGTTTACAAGGATTAAATGAGTTAAATACACCTAAGAAAATACTAGTGACATAACGTAAGCATTCAGTAAGTTGTGGCTACCATTAAAGAATAGAATAATTTATTGTCCAAATCATGAGACTTTTGAGAGTGAAAGAGAGCAACGTGAATAATTGTGCTGGTAACAAGCAGGAATAAGGACTCTTCTAGGACAACCAGGATGTATGGTGTATTAGTCAGGGTTCTTTGAGAAAAAAAAACAAAAAAAAACAAATAGGATTTATATATATAAATCCATATCTATATAAATACAAATATATTTATAATATATAATATATAAATCTATTCTATATATATATATATATAGAGAGAGAGAGAGAGAGAGAAAGAGATTTATTATGGGTATTGGCTCACATAATTATAGCGACTAAGAAGGTCCCATGATGCACTGTCTTCAAGTTAGAGAACCAGGAAAACTGGCGGTATAATTCAGTGAGTCCAAAGGACTGAGAATAAGGGGAGCCAATGGTATACGTACCAGTCCTAGACCAGGGGCCCAAGAATTAGGGGGCCAATGATGGAAGTCCCCATCTCAATTCAAAGGCCTGAGAAGCAGGAGCACTGATGTCTTTGGGCAGGAAAAGATGATGTCTCAACTCAAGGAGAGAGCAAATTTGCCGTTCTTCTTGCCATTTGTTCTATTCAGGTCCTCGAGAGATTGGATGATATCTACCCACATTGGTGGGGGTGAACTTTGCTCAGTCTACAGATTCACAATTCTAATCTCTTCTGTAAATATCCTCACAAATGCACCTGAGATGATGTTTTAGCAGCTATCTGGACATCCCTTAGTCTTGTTAAATTGACATGTAAAATTAACAACCATATATGGCCACCTCAGCTATTATTATTATGTTCTTCAAGGTAATAATTACTATATTTTTGGTGCTAATTAAGAATATCATGATCTTATTTAATCCTATTAAAATATATTTAGGGAAATGTTGATTATTTATATACTTTGGATAGAGCAACCAAGTGTCAGAAATTTTAGTTGAGGTCCTACGTTCACACATCTAAAACAAGGCTAAACAGGGATTAAAAGAGGCTGTCTCTGATTTTCAGATCCATGCTCTTAGTGAATATTTGATATACTTTCCCCATTCACATGAGTCCATGATCTCTCATCACACCGATGCAGGAAGTAGATGAAGGCCTCCAGACTCCAGTCCGTCTAGCCTTAATCTTTATTCTTGGTATACAGAAACATGCGGTGTTTTCCCTAAGTGTTTGATCTCTGCTTCCATCTGTCCATAGTACCATCTTGTAAGTAATGGTATCTGAGTTAGCATGGAGTTATATGCTGTAGCCTTTTAAAAACACTATGACGAGTTGGGGCGCCTGGGTGGCTCAGTGGGTTCAAGCCTCTGCCTTCAGCTCAGGTCATGATCCCAGGGTCCTGGGATTGAGCAGGGAGCCTGCTTACCCCCCAACCCCTCCCCCCACACCCCGCCTGCCTCTCTGCCTACTTGTGATCTCTGTCTGTCAAATAAATAAATAAAATCTTTAAAAAAAAAATAAAAACACTATGATAAGTAGGCAGTGTAACACAGCTGGTCTTGGGCTTGGCACCGTCTCAGCTCTGAAGTGCATGTGCTCAGATTTAAGGAGATAAAGGGAGGAGTGTAAGCTTCAGGAAGGTCAAGTTCAGAATATAGAGCTCTCATCAATCAAATCACCATCGCCTCTGAACACATCTGCTTAATGGAGCGACCTGCAACTCACCACAGCAATTCTAGAAGCTGCCCTTTACCTCCTCACCAGGTTTAGATCTTCCATAACCAAATGCCCTGTGTCCGTTATCGCTCCCTCTTGCTCTTCTTCTTTCACCAATCTAATTTTTAAAACCTATTTTAAAAGTCCATTTTTACCTCTGCACCCTATTTTTTCCCCACCGGATCTCTCATACTATGTTATACATGTTTCCACTATGAGTAACACATCAAATACTGAAATAATGGGTGATTTAACTAATATCCTATAATGCAATACCCATTAGTGCAATACAAAATAATATTATGAGATTTTATTAGCTCATATTAGTAAACACAGATTGCATTAAAAGCTGTTCTTGTTGTATTTTTGAAATGCTTGGATATGATAGACTAATGTAAAATACCCAAATTGTGCTGTTCTGAAACTGTAAAGTTGAGATTCCTGCTGAGCAGGTTATGTTAAATCTTTTCTTTTTTCTTTATTCTTATGAAAGATAAGGAAATGGTGGCTACAGGGTTTCTCTTTGTTCACCTTCCCTGCTGCATAGGAAACAGTTTAAGAGCACTTCCCAGGAAACTGTTTCTGACCTCCTGTCCCTTGCTTTCCACCAGATACTAGTAACAACATCAAATGCCACTTCTTAGCATTAAAAATTAGATATTATCTAACATTAGAGTCTACATAGCACAAGGTAAAGGGGCTTTTTGGCAGATAGCCAGGTAATTAGCTCAATGCAGACCAAACAAGACCATTCGAAGCCTCATTGGAGAGTCCTGGCTCTGCTTCTAAAGTCTCTGGCTCTCATCCTTGCTATAGGAAAACCTGTCAAAGGATGAATTTAATATTTCCATTTTAAGTATTCCTCTTTTGAATTTTTTCACCCCCTACAAGTATGCCAGCTCTTTCATTTAACAAAGCCATTATCACACCAAGGTGAAGGCCATATAGGAAAAAAAAGAAAAAGTCTGACTCAAAATAATAATGCCACATCTATGTTTTCCTGTGCTAATCATTTTGAGGATAAGAATAGAGTGACACCAAATGACCATTTCTGAAGTCCACTAGTCATATGCTTTTCTCCTATTAGGCAAGGGAAGGGATTGTGCGTTGGTAATAGAATCAAATTTGATAACTCCAACTGGAATATTACAATTTTTACCTTGTGAGTAGTGGATTTTTAATGTCTATAAATAGGGTATGGAATGTTTTAAAGGTTTGCTTGCTTAAATGGTCATGATTATCTCAGTGATACTCATAGATTATAGATCATAGAAAAAAACATATTAAAACAATGAAAGAATGCATCTTGAGCATAACCAGAGTTACTTTTCTCAGAAACATTAATTAACCAATCAAGTACAAAAGGACCATCCGCTGATAAGACACCAGTCATATATACAATTCTTTGGTAAGCGTTTCATTATCACGTCTTTTTGCTAAGTGAAATCCTCTGAATTGCTGCCTTACCTCTCTTTTTGGCAATATATTTTTCGGAAAAAGTCTTACAGTTATTGCCTTGATTTACTCATCTTCTAATTTCTTCTTGGTCCGTCAAAATCTAAAGTTTATCCATGGCCCTTCCAAAACCATTCTTCTTAAGTTTATTTATGACAGCCTAATATAGGTAAACACTGTTTGTGTTCTGGAAAGAGCAAGGGAAAGAATGATTACAGTATTTTCCCTAGTCAATGCTTCATCCTGATGGAAGTCTTTAGTGCTATGGCCTGGAATTCCCCTCTGGCCTCTTTTGGTAACTCCTAAACAAATGAAGGAAACCCTAGTTAAACACATCCAATTAGGTGAGAGAAATGGACAAAGAAAGGGAAACAGTTGGAGATGTGTTCCCAACACAGAGACTCTGGGGGGGGGGGGGGAAAGAAAAGTTTTCATAGAGTTTTCAGTAATTGCAATTACCAAGGAAGAAAGCATAACTGACCACATTGCTGATTTCTGATTTTTTTTAAGTTCTATCATTTTCCAATAGATTGTTTTCCTTCCAAAAATTGGAGGCATGACCTCCTTCCCCTCTCCCATTATGTCTTTTCCCATTGTAATGCAATACTTTTCCCTTGGCCTTTATCTTCTATAACCACCCTTCATCTTTAAACATTGTTGACTCTCTTTTCTCTTTGGATTACTTTGTATCTTTTGCTTTTTCTGGCATGGTGAACCAGAATAATTTCTTTGCATATCTTCCTCTTCTCCACATTGTGATTTTACAGTTTCTTCTGACTCCGTTATTGGGAAAAATGTAACTTTCAGTGTGAGTACAAGAAAACCAATCTTCGTTAACTCTTCACCTTTTGCATCATGCGACTGAATATCTCTCTGACAAGAGCAGCCCTACGTTTTACTATGAACATTTCATGTCCATATTGTTTAAGCTAAACAGAGTAAAGCAATCCAAGAGAGGGGACAAGGCTATTAAACAATTCAGTCCACTAATCTTCTTTATATCCAAATAGAACAAATTGCATCATATTTCTATAATAAGCATGAGGATAGATGAACACAGCCTAATTTTCCTAAAAAAGGAGTCAATGGAGCGACGTAGGAGACCTGCATATTTTTAAAGAGAATAAAGAGGTGTGCAAATAATTATTGATATGCATATTACTGATTTAATTATGTGAAATGAAAATACTGATTTTTAAGGATGACATCCTTGACGGCTTAGTAGCTTTTGGTGATAATATTAGACCACTGGGTTGTTAGAGCATAGGTTTAATTCAAAGTGGTTTTCTTGTGTTTTATGAACTTCGGTTTCCTATTTAATAGTGAATTGTAATTCTTCTTCCCTGAAGTTCTATCTATGCATGCATAACTGAGGGAGGAATTTTTAGATTTTAAAACAATTTTCATTTATCTACATATTTCATCATAATTGAAAAAAAAATTCTCATGCCAGTGTCTTGTTGTGGGGGGGGGGAGGGCTGAGAAAGAGGATATGTGTAACAATTGACTGAGGATTTACATGCTCCTAAAAGACATCTCAATTAAAATATGCTGATCTTATTGCTCAGTGTTCATGCCTTCCCACAGAACCATATTTCAATAGCTAATAACTGGCTCCTCTTGGCATGTTATTTTACTGGTGGTGTCAATGACAAGCTTTCCTTGTGTTGCGGTTGATCACACTGCCTCAAACTGTGTTTCATTTTAAGGAAACATACCTGTGTGAGAGGAACGTTTTTGATTCTACAGCCTGTGGACTGGGACAGCCAGCATCCAGTCATGCAATTTATTAAAACATGGTCATTCTTAATTCTGAAGTCATACAGTTATGGGATTTAGCAACATACAAGGTAATGTTTTTTTCTTTGTGGGAACTTTTGCTCACAAATGGACACTTTGTTTCTCTCTTTCCTTCCTTCAGTGTTTTTTGTTTTTTGTTTGTTTGGTTTTTTTGTTTGTTTGTTTTTTTAAAGGCAGAGCACAGTACATGATAACGCCCCTTGAGTCTTTAGCAGCAAAAGTGGAAGCCAAAAGTTAACTTACATTTCTATGGGGAAAAACTACAGTGTTCAACAATAAGGCATAGACAATGGCATTATGCCTTCCTTTCTTAGTTTTTTTTTTTTTTTTGGTAATATTTTCCTTAAACTGTTCACTTGTTATTATTTTAATTGAAAGCATTATTCCTTCTCAGAGCTGAGATTGTTGCAAATGAATCAGAGCAGCTGAACCTGTCAAAACAGTTAGGGATCTGGATAAAATAATTAAAAATTTTATGAAAGACTACTACATGAGCAAATGCCAAGCAATGTCACCTCGAGATACTGTGATCAAAAAGCAAGCAAATAAAGGCCTCGTGGGTCAATAAAATACTGTAACTTAAGTTTTGGTACCAGAAGAGGAAAATGCTATACAGATGGGGGGCGGGGGGGGGGGGGAGGACAGTATTACCATGAGAATTTATAAATAAAACAAAAGGTTGTTAATGTAGTCCATAGAAAGTTGTAAACAACATTTTCCAACTGAAGGGATGGTAAGTCTAGGAATTTAACAGAGTAGGGATTTCATGACTGACCTGCACTTAATCTTATTCTGGATGAACATGACTTGTCTTTTTCTCTAACCCTGAGCTCTGGCAGGTAAGGTGCAAAATAGAAAGTGAAAATATTTGACAATGTAAGCTGGCCCTTTATGTAGGCCATGACATGAACAGTTCCATCTCAGTGTTCTTTTTTTTTTTTTTTTTGAAGATTTATTTATTTGACAGATAGAGATTACAAGTAGGCAGAGAGGCAGGCAGAGAGAGAGAGAGGAGGAAGCAGGCTCCCAGCTAAGCAGAGAGCTCGATGCGGGGCTCGATCCCAGGACCCCGGGATCATGACCTGAGCCGAAGGCAGAGGCTTTAACCCACTGAGCCACCCAGGTGCCCCTCCATCTCGGTGTTCTTTTTTTTTTTTTTTTTAAAGATTTATTTATTTGACAGAGAGAAATCACAAGAGAGGCAGGCAGAGAGAGAGGAAGGGAAGCAGGCTCTCCGCTGAGCAGAGAGCCCGATGTGGGACTCGATCCCAGGACCCCGAGATCATGACCTGAGCCGAAGGCAGCGGCTTAACCCACTGAGCCACCCAGACGCCCCCCATCTCGGTGTTCTTAAAGGAATCCCATGTCATCTTCCCAGAGTATCTAGGGGCGTGAGCAAAAGAAATTAACTCTAATTTTGATTTATTTTCAATTTGCCCTATACATCTCTTTCCAGTTGATGACTCTTTAGGTTGGTTCTCCTTTCATCTCGTTCTACCCAATAACAGAAATAACCAACACGTGCCCATCCTTAACATTTTAAATACCTTTACTAGCATACTACAGACCAAAAACAAAACAAACAAAGGCAAGAAAGCTCATGAAGATAATCCTGCATGATCATGGATCCCTGTATCTCATCATAGGCAGATAAACTGGGTATAACTAGTCAGAAGTGACTTGGCAAACATGAATCTTGAATTCTAACAAAGCAAATAGATGCCTCATTTTGCCCCTGAGGTTGTTTTCAGTGATATTTTTCAATTACTATCGCAGCTGCAGAGTTGAGAATCAAAGCAAAGATCCTGATCTTTTCACCTTTCTATACTGCCTTAATCTTACCTATCTCTGAGAGATCATTGAAAATTAATTCCCCCTTATTCAAGATACAGACATTTTTCATTCCTGCAATCTAGAAAGGACACTTTTGAAGTCGAAGCATAGACTAACAGGTCTGCTTTCAGTTAAGATTAGAATGTCAACCTCTGAACTCTCTCTAAAACCCAGAATGTATTCCTTGAAATTATGATCCAACTTATTCATAAAACCAACATTCATACTTTAGAATGCATCTCCTACACCCGATATAATGACCTCAGATATACAGGAGATTGTAAATTTTTCAGGTTGCCAACATTTGACCTAAAAAGTTAAAAATATTTATGGACTATCTCGGACAGAGTACAGAAATAATGGCTGATATATGAAACAACTTCGCAGTCATGAAGCTTGATAGCAGGCCTAGAGTGGGTAGCACTTTTACGTCCTTCACCGATGTCATTCAATGCCACACCCCAGGAAGACCACAATCCTAAATTCTGTGTTAATCAATCACATAGATTTTATTTCTTTTATATCTGTTTCTCAATAAAGTGTAAAAGTATTTTGCCTGATTTAAAATTTACATAAATCCTCAGACTACACACACTAAGGGTAGAGTGGTTAAATATATTGTGGAAATCAAATTTTGGAAAATACACACCAAAAGAAAAGGAAAGAACATACCCTGTTCTTTTCTTTTCTTTTGGTGTGTATTTTCCAAAATTTGATTTCCACAATATATTTAACCACTCTATCCTTAGTGGATTTGAGTTGTTTCTAGCTTTTTACTATTTTATTCAGTACTATGTTCATGTACATGCTTCCTGGTGTCCATTTGTAGGTGTTTCTTTAGATATAAAAAGTGCATTCTTAATTTGACTTATTAATATTGAATTGTTTTCCAGAATTGCTCTAATCTGTAGTCCTACCAACAACATATAGATATTCTAGTAGGTTCTTATCTTTGCCAAAACTTGATTTTATTGAGATTTTTATTTTTTGGCCAATTTGGTAGTCAAGAAGTATTTTTTAGTTCTGATTTTTAAATTGTATTTCCAAGATTAGTCCTGAATCATTTTTTGCATATTTTAATTTTGGTTTGTTTATTGAGTTATAATTTACATACAGTAAAATACACTCTTTATAGGTTTCTTATAATTTTAACTGTGACTTGTGTTACTTCTTTTCTAATGTGCATGATCATAAATTGGCTCCACTACCTTTTTTTCCTATTGGACTAATGTTTTTCTTAAAGGTTCATAGGAGTTCTTTTTTTTTTTTTTTTTAAGATTTTATTTATTTATTTGGCAGAGAGATAGATCACAAGTAGGCAGAGAGACAGGTAGAGAGAGGAGGGGAAGCAGGTTCCCTGCTGAGCAGAGAGCCCCATGTGGGCCTCGATCCCAGGATCCTGAGATCATGACCTGAGCTGAAGGTAGAGGCTTCAACCACTAAGCCATTCAGGCACCCCGGAGTTCTTAATAAATTAGGAAATTTTTAGTAGACTCTCTCTAGAGGATCTCCTACAAGTTCTTGTAAATGTTTTTAGCTTTATCTTTCACAATTAAGTCTACTCCATTTAGAATTGATGATTGTATGTGGTATGAGGGATGGGTCCACTTTTATTTATTTTCCATTATGAAAATTTAATTGACCAGCAACATATATTTAAAATGCTCATCTTTCTAAACCAATTTGTAGTGTGATTCAGATCATATTAAAAATTTTTTTTTTTTTGTATTTGTGTGGTTCTGTTTCCTGGGTCTTCATTGTTTCTTTTGGCCAATCTATTAATCTCTGCTCCAATACCATACAGACTTAGCTATTGTAACTTTAAAATAATTAGTTATACATGAAGAGGAAAGCTTCCACCTTGTTCTTAATGAGTACCACCAAAAACATTGTCAGGATTTTTATGGAATTGCACTGAATCTATATCTTCATTCATCTTTTTTAAATGTTATTTGGGAAAATTAAGAAATTTCTTTATGGAGAATTATTTTAGTTATCCATTCTTCATCATCCCAAATATAGTGTCATAAGGACAAAAAAAATCATCTTACTACCTCTTGTGGTTTCTGTGGTCAGAGTTTTGAGAAGGGAAGAACTCATCTGAGCAGATCTAATGCAAACTCTTTCCTGTGGTTGCAGAGAGTTAGCAACTGAAGCTGGAGCCAGGTAGAGGCCATGAGAAGGGGGCACCAAGCAGCTTGAAGAAAGAGATAGTTCAGCATCTTCTTCATATAGTCTCAGAGGCTCTGCACATGATCCCATCAAAAGGACTAGTTGATAGAGCACCTCTCATCAAGGTGACCAAGTCCTGACAGCCAGCATTCTCAGAGACAAGAAATGGAAGTGCCAATTTCAAGACTTGTGTCTGGACACTGGCAGAGTGTCGCTTCTGCTAGATTCTGTTGATCAAGGAGTTGCACAACCACATACAAGGGATGGGGTATAAGTCCCAACTTGCAATGGTAGAGTTGTCAATAAATTGTGGGGTCATGTTTTAAAACTATGACTTGTTAGATTGACTGTGAAGAGTGCTCTATTTTTTAATGCTATTGCAAATGTTGTCTTTTTTAAAAAGTTTGTATTTTCTAATGGTTGCTTGCTGATATATAGAAATAGATATTAAATTTTATATTCAGCAACATTGGTAAGCTCTCTCGAAATTCTCCTAATGCATCTTTTGATTCTTTAGGATTTCTATGTTAAAACTCTTATTATCTGTCTATGATGACAATATTAGTCCTTTATTTCCATGTGGTTTCTTTTATCGACTGTTCTGGTCTACTGCAATACTATAGTCTTCTGTACTGCAGTCTACTGTTAGACCTCTAACAGAACTGAAGAAAGCAAGAATTCTTATCCCTAAGTTCAAAGGAATGATTTCACTCTTTTGCAATGAAATGTGATGATTGCGATGTGTTTGTAGATACTCTTTATCAGGTTAAATAATTCCTTTCTATTTCTAGTTTGCTAAGATTAAAAATAAATAATGAATAGATATTGAGTTATATCTACTGAATTTTTCTTTTTTCCTGCATCTATTGAGTTGATCAAATGACTTTCTTCTTTTAGTCTGGTGAATTTCTAATGTTAAATGAATGTTGCATTCCCAGGATATGACCGATCTGGCTATGAGATATTGTCTTTTTATGCATTGCTATATTTGATTTGCCAATTTTTTTTAGCACTTTGTCTTTTCATCTATAATTACTTGCCAGTTGGGATCATACTTTTTCTTTTTCATATTGTCTTTCTCTGGATTTGTTGTTAAGGTTTTGTTAGGCTCCTCAAATGAAATGGGGATTGTGCACTTTTTCTATACTCTAGTACAGTTTATAGCATGGATCAGAATAATTCATCCCTTGACTGTGTAATAGAATTCATGCTTGTAAAATATCTGGCTTGATATTTTTTCCATTTTTTTTTTTGGTGTGGAAAAATATTTTATTTTTAATTTACTATAGTTAGCATTTATAAATCTATTCAGGTTTTTCTATCTCTTCTTGAAATAGTTCTGATAAGCCATTTTCTTTTTTCTCTCCTCTCCCTTTCTTTCTAGTGATGTTGAAAAAAAGAAAAACAAATGAATGGAAAAAATGAAATTTCCTGATTTCTCTTAAATAATTACTAGTCTTTTTAAGTCTTTCGGTCACATCAAGCTTTCTTTTGAATAATACATTAGCTCTAAAAGGAAAGTAATTTCAGGAAAATTCTTCTATTTATTATTACTGTTCGTTCCTTTTTTTGAGAGAGAGAGAGAGAGAGATCACATGTGTACACAGGAGCGGGGTGAAGGAGCAGAGGAAGAAGGAGAGAGAGAACTCCAAACAGGCTCCACACTGTGTGAAGCCTGACTTGGCCAATCTCACAGCCCTGAGATCACAACCTGAGCTGAAATCCTGAGTCGGGACACTTCACTGATGATTGAGCCTCCTAGGTGCCCCACTATTGGTTCCTTTTTAATCTTGTCCCCCTCCCTCCTATCTGCTCTCCGTATGTTCCTTTTTTTTTCTTCCTTTCTTCCTTCATTTCCTCCCTCTTCACAAGTAATCACTGAGAACTATGTCCTCGGCATCGTTCTAGAACAGGGACACAACACACAAATTCTTGTCATTATGGTACTTACATCCCAGTAGCAAAAGATTGACAACCACAACTAAATGATTACATATTATGGCAGATAATAAATGTTATGTAATAAAAACAAAGCAAGGTAAAGGGAATAGGTGTTTGATATATGTATTCATTTCATATTGCTGCTATAATAAATTACATAAATTTGTGATCTCAAAACAACAGAAACGTATTTTCCTATAGTTCTGGAGGCTGCATGTTCAAAGTTAAGGTGGCAGCAGGGCAGCACTCATACCAGAACTTTTAGGAGAAACTCTGATCCTTGCCTCTTTCAGCTTCCGGTGGCTATTGGCACTCTTTGGCTTGAGGCCCCATTGTCCCACCTTTGCCGCCATCCTCACATTCTCTTCTTCTTTGTGTATGTTTAATCTAACTCTGCGTCTCCCTTATAAGAACACCAGTGACAGTGTTTAAGGCCCACTGACACCACCCAGCTTAATCTCAAATCCAGAGCCTTAACTTAATCACACCTGCATGGACCTCTTTACAAATAATGGTACAGTCAAAAATTCCAGGGATTGGGATGTGCTCATATCTTTGGAGGCCTTTATCAGCCTTCCACAGTATGCATACTTTATTCACATCATATTAGCAAGTAAAGGTGGGTTTTTAAAATTTATTTATTTGACATGGAGCGTGAGAACAGGAACACAAGCAGGGAAAGTGGGAGTGGGAGAAGGAGGAAGCAGGCTTCCACCGAGCAGGGAGCCCGATGTGGGGCTTGATCCCAGGACCGTGGGATCATGACCCGAACCAAAGGCAGACCCTTAACAACTGAGCCATGCAGGCCCCCCTAAAGATGGTTTTTAAGAGAGGGAATGAAGAGAGGAGTTGATTCATGGAAGTGTTTTTGGGTAGAGCAGCCCCAGGCAGAAGAAACTCAATCCAAAGGCCCTGAAGAGAAGACTTGTTTCCTAAGCTTGTTAGAGGAACCACAGGAAGGCTAGAATGACTGAAGCAAGGGGAGAATGGAGTATCAGGTGATGAATAAGATGGACAGCAGGAGCACTGGATCATGTATGTTCTCTCTGGCCATCGGGAAGACCTCGGCTTTTACTCTGTGTGAGAGGAAAGACTGGAAAATTCTAACCAGCAGAATGGAAAGATGTGACTGTGCTTTAATAATTCTGGGTCTTATTTTGGGAATACTGTAGGAGGCAATAGTGGAAGTGGCAAAGAGTCCTGAAACTATTGTAATAATTCATGTGAGAGGTGATGTTGGCTTGAACCATCTCTGATGAGCCTTCTGCTTAGAAGGTAAATTTTTCTCTTCCCTTATTACATCTCTGCCAAACAGTATTGCACAACTCTTTACTTATCTTTCTTCCCATTGGGCAAGAAGTAGGACCATCTCATCTTTTAATACTTTCTTCAGTAAGAAATTGATTCACTTCACTTCAATCGTAGTAATGTTTCTAAAATATAAATTTAGATCACTCCCCTCCTTATAACTCTCTGCTTTCTCATTGTACTGAAAATAAGACGTACACTCCAAACCATGACCCATAAGACTGCCAGATATATGGCTTTCACTTAGCTCTTCAAAATCATCTTCACCGGTGACTCTCCTGGTTCACTATACTTCCATCAAACTGATCCTCTTTCTATTCCTTTTAACATGCCCAGCTCGTTCCCACAGCAAAACAATTGCACTAACTGCTCCTTCTGCCTGGAATGTTCATCCCCAGGTCTCTTTACCACTGCCTTATTATTGTCACTCAGATCTCAACTGAAAAGTTACCTCCCTAGAGATCTTTCTTGGCCATCTTGCATAATCTTCCACTTATCACATCCCATCATATCACCCAGTTTTATTTTTATTTTAGTCTTTATCACCACCTGATAATTTCTGGTTTAATTATTTACTGCTTATCTCTCTTCCCACATTCACCCACCAGAATGTCAACTCCATAAGTGAAAGGACTTATGTCTCTTGTTAAATGCCTGGTCCTTGTATCTAGAAAAATGCCCAATACATATATATTTTTAATATATAAGCATACAATTGTATGTGAAGATATATATTAATCTGCATGTAAAACTGATTAAAAGTGAAAAAGTAAGCTCTTAAAGATAAAAGAACATTTTTAGCCTACGCTTATTATGTGCCAGATATTTTGCAAACCACTTTTTATAGATTATCTGAACTAATTCCTCGAGACTTTCCCAGATCTAGCCTTTAACTCCTACTCATTTCATCTTCATCCTTTGTAACTCTTCCCTCTTTTATGCTCCTCCCCTGCCTCAGCTCACCTCCTTCTGCCATTTCAGCCATCCTAGGCAAAACTTAGTTCCTAAACCTGCTGTGATTTTTCTCACCTTGGTGCCTTTGGACTGCCTGTTGGAAATGAATCTCTTTCTCACTTTACTGAACACATTTCTACCTGTCCTTGGAGTTTAAATTTAGACATCATTTCCTTCACTCTGTCAGATACTAAACACACTAGGTGCCAAGGAACAGGAAGACAATAGTATACAGAATAGGTGTGGTCCTGGTCTTTTGGAGGCCCATATCTCAATTGTGGAGACTGAACAGAGAAACCTTCCAAATAGACATGAAATTTCAAATATGAGATCTGGTCTCAAGGAAAGACGAAGAGTGTCAGGATCTGATGTCCATCAGTGATCTAGAAAAGCTTCTCAGGGGAAGTGATTGTGTCACGAAAAATCCTTCCCTGACCCCTCAAAAGTGAGTCGGTGCCCTTCTTTATGTTCTTGTAACACACAGTGCTTGACACCGTCATAGCCTTGTGGTGAATGACTTACCATTGTGGTTATTAAATCACCCGTGTATCTGGAAACCAGAGACACTGTTTATTCATTATTGTATTGCAGGAATCATCACAGGTCCTATTCCATTGCAGGCAGGTACTCAATGAATGTTTCTTGAGAAATAGTGAATAAATGGCAGCCCATAACTTTTCAAAAATAAAATGACTATTTCTCAGATGAATGGTTGACCACAATACTCCACCTATGGGCTTGAAGATCACCCAGAGGGGGATTCATTTACATACAGTAGACCCTTTGGTGCTAATGTAACCTGAGAATATACTACCATTTCTTAGAAGCCATGTCACACTATAGTGATAAAGTCATAGCCAGGAAAAAAGAAATCATGTTACCATTTTGCAATACCTATATCAAAATTGATAGTAACATGTATTTATGTCATATAAGTATGAATAATCTTGTCTGCCAGTTTCAAAGTATAATTTGGATTATAGGACATGCTGAACTTCCCTTAAAATGTCTTAGATTTTTCTATTTTGTATATCAACTTTTACATTGTTTAAATTTTTTTTTTCATGCTTAATTTGCTTCTTCATTTGGATAATGCTAATGGACTGTTGTTGACTAGTGTCTCCAGTTCAGTTCATCGCACACTGGGCAGTATTCATGTATTCATAAAATGCTCCTTATATGCCAGCTGAAATTGGTAGTGGTTTGAAGGCAGAGAGCCAAATTCATCAAAAGGATAATGGCTAAATATATTTTGTTTTGTTTTCTGAATTTTAATGACTGAATGGAAGACTTATTCATTATTTATCTATTTTTGAATTTTATCAAATAGTTCTAGTGGTAATTACCCTATCTCTGTATTTATAGAAAAGTGGCACATTATCAAGATAATAGCCTGATTCCATATTTATGAAGTATCTGTTAAAATTATAAATATAGATACATGGAACTATGTGATTAATGCCAAGGAAAGCCACTTGTAGGTTAAAAATGGGGGGAAAACTACAACTAGCTAGCACCTTTGGTGAAATTAGTATTCTGTATTTGAGTTCCATGTGGAAAAAAAATCATTATTCTCCTTTCAAAAGCAATTTATTTTAAAGGGAAATGTTCACTATCCTTATTACTCAACAATTTAAAAGTAAAAAAATACAATAGATATTTCATTATAATCTACATTGAGATTAAATTACACTAGGTCTCATAAATTTTTCCTTTTGGTATAAAAAAATGCTAAGCTAAACTGTAAGTATGGATGTCAGTGACTTCATATATCTCCACTTTTAGTTATTTTTTTTCTGAAAACTCATATCAATATTTATCCCTGTAAAGAGAAACATCAAGAGCACTCCATTTTTATAGAGAAGGAATTTGAAAATGAAAAAAAAATGAAGACAAATCAACTTTTAAAGAACAACTTATTATTAATAACAAATTTTTAAGATCTCTGGATAGTCTGCACTAGAAATAAAATTGTATAAAATTATTATTACTTTAAACTTGTGAAATAGTTGTAAATTGGAAATTGAGAAATTTGTGAAGTTGTCTATTTAGATTTTTTGGCCAAATTTGACAGATTTGGGTAACTCAAAAGTCTTTCAACTCTTTTTCTTCTGATTATATACAGAATACATACAGACGTGTATATATGAGCGTGTGTATTGTGCTTTTTTTTTTAAGATTTTATTTATTTATTTGACAGAGAGAAATCACAAGAGAGGCAGGCAGAGAGAGAGGAAGGGAAGCAGGCTCTCCGCTGAGCAGAGAGCCCGATGTGGGACTCGATCCCAGGACCGTGAGATCATGATCTGAGCTGAAGGCAGCGGCTTAACCCACTGAGCCACCCAGGCGCCCTGTATTGTGCTTTCCCCGCTGCTTAAAAGTAAACTAAATTGGAAGTGAATTGCCTTTTCTCCCCAAAATGAGTGGAACTGCACTCCACTTAAACTCCTAGCTAGAGTTTGCCATATAGGCTTTGTGAGTAGAGCAGACTGGGATTCCTTCAAATTCAATGGCTTGAGCCCCTGACAGTAATTCTCCCTATGGAGATCATTCTGTGAAGGCATGCTACCAGTTGTTCACCAGAAGAATGAAGACCACTGAATCCCTACAATCCTTAATATAGGATTTTAAAAATTCAGCAAAAGGAATAAATTGAGAATGAAACTTCATTATTCAGTAAATCTTGAACAGTTAATTGAACTATATTCTTCTAGGACAAATACCAGTAACTATATAAATCCTTGTCCATTAGAATATCAGTAGAAAAATGTTTAGCTCAGAGCACCCTGACTTATGGCTGTGTGGGTTCTGATTTGGGCCCTTCTCCTTTCTTTGCTCCGTTTATCCTCATGCTCTGATCACTTTCTGTGTTCTCTGATACGCATGTCCTAAGCTGGAGATAACCCTGGGTCACAACGGACATACTAATTACAGAGGTGATTGTAAGAAAAGCTTCACGTTCAAATAGTTCATTGAATTTTGAAAAGCTCACAAACTTACAAAAAGTTACAAATGCAGCACAAAGACTATTTCTTTTTCCAAAACCATTTAAGAGTAACTTGTTGATCTAAGCCCCATTACCTTTGCATCCTTTAGTGTGTGTTTCGTACAAAGGCCATTCTACTACATAACTACAGTATAACCATCAAAATCAGGAAATTAACACTGATTCACTGATGCTATCTAATCCTCAGGCCCCGTTCAAGATTTGACAATCAGCCAAGTAATGTTCTTTATAACAAAAGGATTTAACCCAGAATCTCCTGTTGCATTTATTTGTCACGTCTCTTTAGTTCCTTCATTCTGAAACAGTTCCTCAGCCTTAACTTTCATGCCCTTGATACTTTTGAATATGAAAGGCTAGACAGACTGCCTCTTGAATTGAGTTTATCTGATGTTCCTCCTGATTAGAAATGGATTATGTCTTTTTGAGAAGTGATGAAAGTAATGCTATTCTTTTATTGCATCCTATGGTGCATAATTTTGATGGGTCTGCTACTGATGTTGCTCATTTAAGTTCCTTGTTTAAGGTGGTGTCTGCCCGGTTTCCCCACTTTAAAGTTACTTGTTCCCTTTGCACTCAAGTGTTTTTGTGGAGAGGAACTTTGAAGCTATGTTGATAGCTCATTCTCCATTAAGTTTTAAATGTATTCATTTATATCATGTTAATTTATTTGTTCATTTATAACCATTTGGATTCCTGGTTTGCAGATTTATTCAATGCATTAATAATTAGTTATAAGCATTACTTATTTTGATGTCAAATCATCCCAGATTTGATCACAGTGGCCCCTTCAAGCTGCCCTCCATGTCTTTTGACATGTCTCCCTCATTCTTTGAATAGTTTCTTGATTTCTGGCACAAGATGCTCCTAACTTATCTTGAATTTCCTTTGTGACAGCCCTGGAAAACAACATGTCTTCAAAGATCTTTGGTCCACTTAGTAGAGAATGGTATTTAGAAGCCACGATGTAGGCTTATAAGTGTCTTCATTGCTGCTGAGGTGTGCTGTTCCCAGATCCTCTCAGCCTACAGAGCTAGAGAATACATATATGTACATGTATATGTCTGTCTGTTTATCTATCTATAGTCTGTCGATCTATCTACTCATCCCATGTATTCATGTAGATCCTTCCAATTGCAATCTCAAACAACAGGGTTTATTCTATTATCTTACTTTCAATATTTGTAACAGTCTTTTCCAACATGAGAAACCAGATCCTATATTTGCTTTTTTGGTCAACCCCTGTATGTAACCAACTCCCCTCTCTGCTGCTAGTCCTTTCTCTGCATGCATGTCCTCCTCACCTCTTGCTAGGCTAGGGTATATGGTGTAGACACCTTCCTCACTTTCCTTGATTTCTGAAACACCAGGCCAGTCTCATGAATAAATGTTGTCCTCATCCCGCTTGGTGTTCAACTTGAATCAGACTACTCCCCATTGCAAGGAAGCCCTCTTTGCTCTATTTGGGCTCAAACATCCCATTATGGGCTGGCAAGGCTCCCTTACCTCTATTGCTCCAGGACAAATTGTGTTCATTAATAGCTTTAGGGTTGACCTGGTCAGGAAGGGAAGGAAACAGGAATGGATACAATGAAAAACTTTAAGGCGCAGTGATCTTCTGCCTTGTGTTTTATAAACTTCTTCAACATTATTCCAATTTTTATTATTCCAAATTGAAACAGGTCTTATTTGAGCGTGAACAAAACAGTGTGGATGTTATTGCAGAGAAAGGCATTTTCTCCAGTGGGAACTTGGTCACAAATTGGCCTTGTAAACTATTTGATGATCAAATAGTTACCTATTCCTTCCAGGAATAAAGTAGAAGTCCCATTAAACCTTTCTTACTATATAGGAGAACGTTACAGCTTATGGCCTGAAGGCTACTTAGAAAATTGCCCTCATTCATTCAAAAGTACTCCCTTTTACTCTATTTCTTATCTTTGTCTATAGGAAGGCACACTGGTTTAGCAGACACACTTAAAAAAAATAAGTTGGTGGGCGCCTGGGGGGCTCAGTTGGTTAAGCAAATGCCTTTGGCTCGGGTCATAATCCTGGAGTCCAGTGATCAAGTCCCACATCAGGCTCCCCGCTCAACAGGGAGTCTGCTTCTCCTGCTGACCTCTCCTCTCTCATGCTCTCTCTCTCTGTCTCTCAAATAAATAAATAAAATCTTAAAAACTACAACAACAACAAAAGCTGATATAGGATGGCTGGGTTATTAAAAAAAAAAAGACAACAAAAACAAAAAAAGACAAAAAAAGCAAAAAAAAATAAGTTGATGATTTCACTGGAGTTTCACTACTTTTCTATTTGAGTAGAGGGGTCAGCTCTGTCAGATACTCATCTCCATTTCTTGTCTCCACTTCTTATTGGCTGTGTGAGCTAGCACAGTGCAATCTTTCCATGGCTTAGTTTACTTATCTATAAAATGGGGGTGATCAACATATCCACCTCATATGATTAAATGAGGTAAAGCATGAAAACTGTCTTAAAAATAAGTAACCAATAATGTTATTTATTATCAACATGAATATTATAATGATCACCTTTCAAGTATGGCTTAATTAATGCTTAGCCTCAAACTGAGCAGAAACAAAAATACCAAAATGATTTCTCATTATTTGAACAAGTCTCTTAATGAATAACTTTTCTCACTCATTCTGTCCCTGAGCTGGAGCTGCTCAGGGAGTTTCAGGAAGGTAGTTATCTGATGTGCCTTACACACAAAAGTATAGACACAAATAATGAACGACGCTCACAGAATATTTAGATATGTTCTATAGCAAAATTTCCCCTTGGCCTACACTCAAGAGATTTCAGCTAGATTGACCCAAACAGAAATGCAAGGAGAACATCACCCTCAGCTCACTTCAGCCCACATCAGGTGGTGCTACTCAGCATTTCTTGGAAGGGAGTCCAAATGAACAGGACAGATATTCAGTCCTTAGGTAAAGTAAATGACTTAAGAAAGTTAATACACATATGAGCTCATCAGTGTGGCATATTTCACTTCACATAGGCTTAAAACAACTTAAAAATTGCTCAAGTTCTCACTACTTTCTTTCACAACATACCCACTCAGTGGGCAAGCTGTAATAGTTGTATCCTAGAGAAACTTTAAAAATTTTTATTTACATAAAGTATGGAACAATTCATTACAAGAAAAGAAATCCACTTTTAACACAAAGTCCATCTTATGCCCATATGGTTTTCCTTTTCTTTAAGTTTGAGGATTCCACCCACCAGTAGGCGTATATATCATTTGTTACTTACTTTCTCTGACGCATGTAAAAGTTACAGGGTAAATTTAGAGAGCCGTTTTGCCCACCTGGCATTCTGTAAGCAAATCTGATGGTGAGCAATTCCATTCAAAGCCTAGCATGCTCCTTGAGAAGACATGGGATTGTCTCTGGCTTCTAGGCATCCTGGACACTGTCTCTATGCCAAGAACAAAACTGGGGAAGTAATATAGATTGCAATTGCCGTAATGACCACTCTCTTTTCAAATTCTTGACCATGGTGGACAAGGATAATATATTGGAGACTTGAAATAAATGCCAGCAATACCAGGATTATTATTTAGGTAGCATTATTTTGAGACTTTTTTCATGATTAAAAGTCAAATATGATCTCGAAGACATTAACAAAGACAGGGAAGAAAGCTAGAAACTGTACCTGACAAAATAAAGAAGTGTGTAGTAATAATTGCATTTATCAATCATACTTTAAGAAATAATATATCAATAACTCAGATAGCAAGGTGATAGAGCATACTTTCCTGGTATGCCTGGGAAGGAGGAATGTTCCAGGATATGGCACTTTAATAAAACTGGGCCATACTAATATGCTAGGCCAACTAGGTTGGTAAGAGAGATAACACAAGTAATTTGGCTGAGCATAGCAAATGGGTGGGTAAGATGCTGTCACACACGTCAAGCATCTTTTACCACTCAACCCGTAAATACAGCCTGTTGGACATGCCAGGGTCTCTAATACACACTTGTTTGCCAGAATGAGTAGGCAAGAAATGCAGGTAACAAAGACCTACAACAAGCATTGCATTGACTATAATACTATAGTTTCTTAATATCCAACTGAGTATCAATTAATCACCTTCAATTACCTGAGAGAATTCTTCTTTTTTCGAATCATGAGAGCCTGAGGCACGATCTTCAGAGCATCCCAGGGTTATCTCTGCAATGGCTGCTTTGTCTTGGAGACATTTTGTTCCCTCAGACAGTCTGTGATTTCTCCTGACCAGCTGGATCTAGTTCTTCTTTTGGAAAACATGTCTTCTTTTCCAAGTCATCCTTTGGCACCACTGACTTTAGTAGAGAAAATCTCAGAAATCTGTTTCTTTCAATTCACTCATTCATTCATTCATTCATTGGACAAAATATTTTATTTCCACACTGATAAATTGTAGAGAAAAGAAACCTCATAAAGAGAATTAAAGTGAGCACTTACAAAGAGAATTAAAAGACATTTCAGCTGAATGTTATACTTGTATCACTATTCTGAAAACTTTTAAAAAACAGGAAAAAATACAAGAAAAAACATTCATTCATTCTACTTAACAAATACTTATTAAGCATTTATTATTGATTATGTGCCAACTGTGTGCCAGGTTCTATAGATACAGCCATGTGCAATCTCACATAGTTTCCACCATCATTGACTTTCCCGTCGAAAGAAGGATATAAGCAATGAAAGTGTTTAACCTAAATGACTCTAGCTAGTGTTAGCCTGTGTGTATGGACATGATCGTGTTAACATTAAATGATCAGAGTTCCCACTGTCTCTGCACACCCAATCTTCACCCTGTCCATCCTGCTCTCCAACCTGGAGACTGAAACGTTTGTACTAAGTCAACAGTTTCCACGCCCTCTGCCTCTGCTTCTCTTATGCCCACACCTTTGTAAACACTACATTTGTAAATAAACCCTCCATGAACTCTCCTGTTTGAGTGTGCCATCTGTTTCTCATTGGGACATTGATGAGTCCACAAAGTAATCCTTTTCTCTTTCTGAGCTCCATAAGAGATCATCTCACATGCCTTTGAGCATATATCCATTCCCCTTTGGGCTACTGTTCCCCTGCCAAGGCTCCCTTTGGCATCTCTACTGTCCGTCAGGTATTTGGAGAATCTGGTCTCTCTCATTGGCATCCCAGCACTTCTGCAGCCAATACTCCCTCCGGGTCACCTAAGAGCTGCTGAACACTGTAGTTGCCAAACCAGGATCACATGACCTTCAGCAGGTCTGGCTCATCCAGAAGGCAAAGCAGCTCAAGCCCAGGATTCTTTCAGAGTCCCGTGAAAATCCTTTATTTTCTTTCAAAATTAGAAGAAAGAAATGAACTTTTAAGTTGAAGAAAAGACTTAATTACATAATATTAATATATTTGTCTTTATGCCAACTCCAATATATTTCTGTGAGTGTGTGTGTGTGTGTGTGTGTGTGTGTGTGTGTGTGTGTGAAGGGGCTTATGGAGACATATGTGCCTAGAGCCCAAAAAACTCATAATGTGACCCTGCCTTCAGTGTTCAAAACTCATACTTAAACCCTGTAGAGGATGGGATGCTTTAATACTCCCTCCTCTTAATTTCCTACTCTTACTCAAGAATTGATGTGGCCTTCTTTTCTCATTTTTCAGAAGAAAATTACACATGCTCGTCTCATACATAAAGATGTCTCTCAGAGCTATCAGTGATATTTCTTTATCCGATTTACCCAGCCAAATCAAGCCAAGATGACCTCCATTACATATCATATGAAAAGGGCTGTATCATTGAGGAAGTTGACAGATATTTGACATAGACTAACTCAAAGTCTGAGGGACCAAAGGTGGCTTCCAAGTTAAAACCCACAATATGGGTAGGAAATAGATCAGGGAAGAGAGGGAGTAGGAAGGGTAGGTTCAAAGACCCAGTGAATGACAGCAATGTTGTCTGGGGATCTGTAGTGGATGGAGGGGAGAGATGGAGTGGAATGAATATGGTCAACTCATGAAAGGTCTCATAATTAGTTTGAACTTCAACCTGAGTACAAATCAGGAAGCCAATGAATTTGGCATTTTAGAGAGGTAACTATAGACACAAGGAGGGAACTAGAGAACCGATGAGAATAGGGCCAAGCCTGGCCATGGAGAGAGCAGATTGTAGATTATGGCAAGAGAAGCTAAGTTGGTTGTCTAAACTCAGTAGTGGCAGAGGATTACCTGATATTTAGTAGATAAATCAGTATAAGTTGTTAATGGATTAAAAGAAAAATGGAGGGAGAGGGGCGTTTTAGTATCTCACAGACTTAGAACGAGGTCTTGGACTCTGGAGCAGAAACAGTTTTAGAGGGTGGTGAACCAGAGAGTGGGGAAGAGGATCACTTCAGTTCATCCAGACAATAGTGTTTTATCCTGGGGCATGAACTTCCTCATTCAAGGTATTTTTGAGTACCTACTACATACTAGGTATTCAGGATGTAATAAAGAATTAAGGCAGTGGAACAGGAGAGAGGAACCTTAATCAGGTGTAAATTGTGAAGGCTACAGAAGGTGGGTACGTGGCTCTATGACATTGTGTTAGAGAGGAATTTGCAATAGTTAAGGGGTGAGGGATTCCTTTGGTTAAGTGATGGTTGAACTGACCTAGAAGAACATATGTGTGTTAGTAGGGCAGAGGGTGCACAAGACTTTTTGAACATATGGAGGACTGCACATAAAGGTCTGCTGGAAAGATAGAGCATAATGCCCTCACAAAACTGAAAGGCACCCGGTATAGTAGGCTCATAGAGAGTAGGGCAAACATAACACAGAATTAAGCATGGGCAGAATCTAGACCAGCTGGTTAGAGGATCCAAAGTCACAGGAAGAAGTTTCGTTCTTCCACGCTTGCCTTAAACACCATCAGTGATGGGGATACACCAATTTGTATTTTTAAAGCTCTCTTTGTCCACTGGATAAAGAATAAAGTTAAGGGCTTCATAATGGACAGAGAATACCCATCAGTAGGCTATTACAGAGGTCCACACAATAGATGATAAGAGCTTGAACTGTGTGGTGTTAGTGGAGATGGAGGCATTTTGGCAGAGTTAAGAGATGGTTAGGAAGTAAAATAAGCAGGACTTGGTGATAGATGGTTCTGGGTGGTGAGGGACAAGAAAGTGTCAGTGCTGATACCTGGGATTGATGGAGGTTCCAGGTGTCACTGGGAGGGGCTAGATGGACACAGGTGGTGATGGGAGGGTGGAAAACTAGGATGGGTAGGTTCAGGGTTAGGCAAATTGAACTTGAGGTGACTTTCAGAATCCAAGTGAAAGTGGTGTGTAGTGTGCTGCTCATGATGTACTTGTTATGTAGCCCTTGTGGGCTGGTCCTTAATCACCGCATCTCTCCTTTGAGGGCACATTCCATGTTTTTCTTAGTCATTAGGGAGTGCTCTCATAACTTTACAAACAGTTCAAACTTTAGCTCTTGGCGACAAATAGAGTCAGCTTGCCCTGAAGGGAACTGTCAATAATTCTACTCTGTAAGGATGAGTGACAAACTTTTCCCTCCTCTGGGCTCTCCACTAGCATAAACTCAATTAATCTCTCATCCAGGATCCCTGAAGAAGAAATCTTCTTGTTACTCCAAAGGTAATGTGCCGTCTGTTCCTGGAACTTTCTTTCAACCCTTTGATGCCTTCCCAATGGGCTTCCAAAAAAACTCAAACTCTGTCACTTGGTCTTGCCTGTCCCTCAGGACTGTCCGCATTTACTCCCCTTGCTCATTCCAGTTTTAGCTGTGCTGACCTCTTAACAATTCCTTTCACGAGCTTGTTTCCTCTATGAGACCTTCATACATGCTCTTTCTCGCTTTTCTTGACTACTTTCTACCCACCCTGCAGATCCTAATTTCAATGCCACTCTCTCAGAGATTTTTCCTCAACCTTCCCCCCAACTAAACTAGCTCTTCCAACCATTCTTTATATTTTTTTTTCTTGTGCTCTGTTCTTTCCCATCTACAGCAAACAGTATTTGCATATTCATTTGTGTGTTTGTCTAATGCCTCTCTCCCCGAGTAAATTATTATCTGGGATAGCAAGAACCATGTTTAATATGTTTTTTGATACTACACCAGCAATAAGGGCATGTTTATTCAATGAATGAATGAATGAAGAATGAATGAGTGAAGTGCTCTCTCTGTGCCAGGCACCAGTCTAGGCAGAAAGACATGAGATACAACTTCCACGTTGGGTGCAGAGTGGGTAAGGATAAAGGCAGGGTGGTGTGTGCTCTAGAAGCTCTCGGTACAAGGCAGTGTTGAAGCATACAGTAACTATACGCTAACTCTCCTTGTGAGTATTGGGAAAGACTCCACAGAAAGGTAACCATTAATTTAGGTCTTTAAAGATAAGCAGGGGTTCACGGGGAAGAGAAGATTACAGTCTGTGCCGAGATCAGGAGGTGTGAAAGAACCTGACCCTTATTGGGCAACAGTGAAACAGCTGACCTGTCTGAACACAAAATGGAAGGGAATGGATAGAGATGGTGAGAGCTGTTGGAGCAGACTGGAAAGCCCGTGCTGTTTAATTTAGACTTCGTCCAACAGGGATGACAAATAACTGGAGATTTCTAACTCAGGGAATAACTTGGTCAAGCTTATGTCTCAGTAAGATTACTCAATAGGATATGGAGTTGTGTATGTGTGCGCTTGGGGTGTGGGGTGGGCAGGGGCTGATGCCTGGAGTTAGGGAAGTGGGTCAGGAATCAGTCGCCCACATGGGAGATGCTGCCACAGACACAGAGGCAGTGGGTGTCGGGGGACAAAGACAGTGCAGGATGGATCTTGAGAGATCTCTAAGAGGAAAAATTATTAGAACTGGACTTAAAACCCTCTGAAGTTATTTTCAACTCTAAATTTTATGATCAATATATTAACTCCTATATAGGCCTTAGAATTTGGGTGAAATATATTCATTCCTAAAGTGTGTTTCTCCAGAAATAAACTGAAGAAACTTGTCTCAGATTAAATACACAACCTAACTGTGCATTCTACAGAAGTAAGATGGGTATGGTTTTCCCGGGATGAGGCCAGAGATGTTATGAGAAAAGTGCTCTGACTGGGTAGCGAAGTGGGCGATTTGTGCTGGAGCTCAAACCAAAACATCCTCATAATCTTTTTCTGCTCTCCACTCATGACACAGACTTAGATTACTGTATTTCAAGGGGGGAAAAAGTGCTCTGCACTTAATTAGGGGCAGTGGGAGGAACTGATATTTCCATAGCCCTCCCTTTTCATTGTCACTAATGTGTATTTTGATGTATACATTTATAGGAGTTTAATAGCAATCAATAGATTAATTTAGATGTAGTAGTCTCATGAACTGCCAGAAAGCTAGGATGGAGTAGGAGGTAATAGAAACCAAATGGTAGTTACATTAAGCCTGGATGGAACTGAGGAAAGTTTACTAATCAAATGAACCAATCTTTTAGTACAATGGTCACACGTGACTCTGTGGAGACCTTGTAGATCAGCGTTCATAAGGTCTGCATGAAGTCCCCCTTCCTAATTTTCTCTAATGTACGTTGTCAGGAAAAAACAAAGATGGAAGAAATTCCTTCCCAGTCTCAAGGGATGGTCCCTTTAGGGTCCTGTCAAACAGCATCCAGGAGACAAGAAAGGGGAGAGAGGGACCAGCCAAACTGTAACTATTCAGTGGCTTCAAAGAAAACTTCTGTATCCTTGCCAATGTGGTATTTTTCTTTTTGCAGTGAAAATTAGTGGAAAAATATCCAAAGCCATAACAAGAAATTTGAAAGAGTTGGGGGAAGGGGATTATTCACATGCTTTAAATAGCAGTTTGTTGATTTATTTCACTCTCAGGAGAAAAAACATTTCCATGAATAGTTTCCCCTATTTCCAGAAAAGCCTTTATATATACTTCAAGTGTCTCAGGGACCTTATCTTGTACCCCCAACACAAACATTGTATTAAAAATAGTTTCAAAACTATGTAGTTAGTTAAAGTTTGTAGTCCATGATCCTTGCCTACAATTTCTCATTTCTCTGCAGAGGTTTCAACTAAAATAGATACAAAGTAACAGATTAATCCTGTTATTGAGAGTCTGACCTCAGAATCATGGCCTTCAGAATAATTTTAACCTGTGCCATATGTCCAGTTCCTTCAGCTAATTAATTATTAGCTACTCATCGCTTGTAGTTTCTACGCTTGATTCTAGCACCAGCTCCCCTGGGCTGTCAGTCAACGTGAACATCTTAGTGGTTCTCATCCATAAAACAGAAGTTGTGCTACAGCTCTCCATATAATTTATGTTGTAAGTGTTAACTAAATATAACAATGTGTTTTTCACTGTGTGTGTGTGTGTGTGTGTGTGTGCGCGTACACACGCACGATGACAAGGCTGCAAATTATTGTTAAGATGCCAACTTACCCTTGCCCTAAAGCCAGCTTCCTAGAGTTACCCTATTCCCCCCAAATTTACAAATGATGTATCACACACAATTCAAGGACTTATAATTGTACTTTCAAAAATCCTCCAAGTCTTTGAAATCATTCAGTCTAAGTTCAGATCTTTTTAGACTTTTTGGAGCCTGGAATCATTGCTCATGTACAGTACCAAGATTAAGAACATGGGCTCATCTACTTACTGGTTCTGTGATACTGTGTCTTTTTTTTTTTTTTTCATCTCAATAATTATGATCTGGAGATAATAATAGTACTTTCCTCATAGTATTGTTATGACTTACTGAATGGTGAGTGTCATTGACAAGAGGGGTCAAGAATACTATTCCAGATTTTTGCCAAGAAAAACTGGAAATACAGAATGTCATCAATGGAAATATAGACTATAGGGATAAGAGAAGGTATAAAATGAAGGTCATAATTGACATACTACATTTGAGCTGCCTGTCAATTCTATTTGACATGAGGAATATTCTGTATGGATTTGGAAATAAGCCCAAGATTTCATGGATTTTGGAGTCCATTTTCCTGCAATATCATACTGTATTGAATAGCTCAGGGAATTTTGGACTGTTAAAAGTAGACTTTGGTCTAGTACTAACTCTCACTTGGAGAGTTGAGGATATGATTCTTTAGGTCACCCTACATGTGATAAAGTAGATTGTTACATTAGTGACCATCACTGAGCCACACCCCTAATACTCACATACTTGTGTGGTCCCCGCCTTTGAATCGATGATTCACTGTAATGAATAGAATTCAGCAAAAGTGACACTGTCCTACTTTCAATTCTAAGCTTTGAGATGACTTGGCAGCCTCTGCTTTGTGCTCTTGGAATCCCTAACACCCCCTAAGAAGCCTGACTGTTCTGTAGGATGGACTAGATGAAAAGGCTACATGGAGAGGGAGACACAATGAAGACACCATAGAGAGAGAAAGAGAAAGTCCACCTGACGCAGGGTCCCAATCCCAGGTGGCTGTTCCCACGCCCACCTCCCAATGAATGTGGTCCATGGATATCACCTTGAAGACGGCTGAGCAGAGATCAGCCAACCTACAGAATTATAAGAAATATATAATTTTTTAAGCTACTAAGTTTTAGTATTAACTTTTAGGATGTTTATGTGACATAACAATAGCTAATCAAAACAATGGCAGCACCAGGACAAAATCTAGGTCTTCTGAGCACTAAAACTCAGGTCTTCTAGGGCAAGAACTCAGACTGTTAGATTTTACTCTTGACTTTCAAATGCTTAATAAAGAATGCAGAGTGAAAAACTGTATTTCTTTGTTCCCAGTTTACCCAACTGCAAAATTTGTGTAATAATTAACTTATGGACTAAAACACACTCTATATCCTGAAATTAATGGCAATTATCTGTTAATTAGTCATAAGGTGGATCCATCCATTCATCCATCCATCCTTTATCTACCCACCTGCGATTTGCTACAAAAGAAGTACAGTGCAATCCCACTATCACACATCCATTTTACTCTGTGGCTTCTGGGTCATCAGGAAGTACAGGGGAGGTAGAATGCATAAGCCAAAGTTTTGTCTTTTTTATCATCCCAATTCTAAGTCTTTATAATTAGCATTAGGGAAATATATCAATAGCAGCAGTATTTACTTTCACTGCTAAATGCCAAAAATATTTATTGAGTTTTAACTGTGTATGAGATATAGCTGCTTGAGAAAAATCACCAGAACTTCAATAGTCACAATCTTCTGAAAATAAACTACTCGATCTGTGAACAAAGTTTGGGCAATGACAACAGGCCAGTAGGCAACATTTATCTGACATTATATCTTTAAGGTAAATCATCTTTATTTATTTATTTATTTATTTATTTTTGGTGATAGTCCTATATGTTTGTGGGTTCCATATTAGATATCCCTGGAGAACAGCAGGATTCTGATTCACTTCTATATTAGAATTATATTTGTTTGGGAACTGCTCAGAAGTCTGTCTCGTGGCATCTGACAGCTTGACAAGGCTTGTTGCCATGGAAAACGTTTGTGATGTTATATAAATATATTCCTAGGTCATGGGTTGCCATGTATTTTTTGGACATCGATGCTAAGACGGAAATGACTAAACACCTTTTTTAGAAAGGAAGAATAACACAGTAAACAAACAATAATAACAAATAATAAATATATGTGTATCCAGTAAACTGGTGTTCTATTTTCTCAAGAATTAGACTTATGTTCTAACGACCATTTCAGCTATAAAAGTTCATTTATTGCCAAGGCTTTTCCCCCCCTTAAAATATTCTTATTGCCAGTCATTTTGTAATATGAATGGTTCCACTATTAATAGACTGAGAGACAAGGGAGCTATTATTCTTGCTCTCTATCTGTTATTCCATTAAGTAAGACTGCCAACCTCTGACTGCTAGCAGCTCTATAATGAACCGTGTGCTCAAGCCACCGGGTATATCCTAAGTCAAAATTGTCCTCACATGTTGTTTTTGGTGCACATTATGACTAGACAGGAAAAAAGTACAACAACAAGATGCGAGGGGGAAACACTCAATTTAGGTTAGGATCTAAAATAGTCGTTTTCTTTGGAATTGATGGCAGGTGAAGAAGTGTTGGGGAAATGATGTGGAAAGTCATGGGTGAATGTCTCTGTAATTTGTCCCTTTCTTATGACTGATGCCCTTTGTGAGAGCTCCAAAGGTACCTACAATCTGACATCTATGAGCCTGTTATCCATCTCTGCTTTCTCTAACACACTATCATTTATTCAGCCAGTAATGAGACCTGCCAGATTCATATGCCTGGGCAAACCCTGACTACCAGACGAGTCAGTGTCAGCCACCTTCATGACTGCCACCGTGGCCTCCGCTGTTGTTCGCCCCTCGGGTCAATAATGGATTTACAAATACCACCTTCATATTCCACAACCCAGAGGGTACATGACCCTCAGAAATGCGGGCATGGCATCCTTCTCTAAGCGGATGCAAACGTGGGTTTCTACCAGAGTCTGGATCCCCTGATGGATTGTCATCTCTTGTGAGATGCGCCGCAAGTGTTGTTACCACACATAAGGCCACACATTAGAGAATGATTTTCTTTGGAAATAAATTCACAGGAATCCTGTTTGTCCTCTAATAATATCATTCCTGTTCACTGGAATTGTGCTGAGCCTTCTTGAGCGGGAAGACAAGAATGAAATCCGGCTATCTCTCACCCTGAGTGCTGGCTCTCACACTTAACATTGCGCCACACAAAGCAACGTCATCTCACGTGTACAGAGAGAAAATGAAACAAAGGTTGGGAGCTGAATGGCAGAAAAAAATACAGTCAGACACTTAATCTGATGTTTACCATCAAATTAATTTGATTTTACAAATATCATCTCCTTTGATTCTCCCAGTAAACCCAGCAAAGGGGGTAGGCAAGTGATATTTTTCACCATTTTACAGATAAGGAAATGGAGATTTAGAGAGATCTAAGGATTTTCTTAAGTTGCTCATCTGGCAAATAAGGAACAGAGGTAGGCTTCATGCTAAATAGGAACAGCGAGCTAGCCAGGTGTATAGGACTTCATATGCACAGAATTGGCTTTGGAGTTCTTTCTCCATTCTCGGCCAAGGACACGTTTCCATTAAGTCCTCAACCCAGGATCCAGCCAGGAGAGGAATGACTGGGTGAAGACTAACTTCCTGGCTTCTCTGGCTTCCTTCGCCTACTGCCCATGTTGCTCTCTGTGGGTGAGATGCCCTGCTGTTTTTCTCTCTCCATGCTTGGAACTTCTTTGCACTGGAAACTGAAGGGACAGAAATAGGAGGAATCTGATGTCTTCCAAACTGAGGAAGGCAACTCATTTTCTTTTTAAATACTGCACCTCTGACTAATGTTTACTGTAATTTATCCAGGTAATTCTGTCTGCAGGAAGATGAAGCAAAAGTAACATTCAGCAGAATGATCTCCAATCTCTAATTCACTTCACAGATACAAACACAACTCACAAAGAGTGTTAAAAAAAAAAAAAGGTCCACATGTACAAGTAAACTTGAGAAAGAAGTTTCTCAGTTTTTCCACTTTGGTTAATATTGATGTTCTGGTTTTCAATAGCTGTTTTTTAATTTTGTGAATTAAAAAGTGTACCTTATTTTTAGAAATGGAGCTGTTTTGTGCTTTTAGATAGCCTCAAACATCCCCATAGTCTTTGTGAAGAACAACATTGTAAAATTACAATAAAATCTGAATTTACCATGTGATTAAGCATATCAAAGTATTCTACTTCGTATGATACTATCCTTACAGTACTCAGTTTCTTTTACTTTAAAAATACATGCAAACAGGGGCACCTGGGTGGCTCAGTGGGTTAAAGCCTCTGCCTTCAGCTCAGGTCATGATCCCAGGGTCCTGGGATCGAGCCCCGCATCGGGCTCTCTGCTCAGCAGGGAGCCTGCTTCCTCCTCTCTCTCTGCCTGTCTCTCTGCCTACCTGTGATCTCTGTCAAATAAATAAATAAAATCTTAAAAAAAAATTTATCACTAAAAAAAAAATACATGCAAACAAAATATAGTCATTGATAACATACTGGATGTTCACATAGACATTTTGCTTTCCAAGAAGTAATTCCATTTATTCCAGAGAACAATAAAGCTATTTATAAATAATCTAGTTTTCTCCTTGCAGGCATATAGTAAAATTGTTACTCCTTTGAATTTAGACATGGCCACATGACTTGCCTTAACTGACAAAACCTGGGCAGAAGTGGCATCTATCACTTCCAGGCAGAAACACTCAATTGCTGGAAGCAACTTCTCTCCCAGAAATCACGAAAGCTTGAAAGTACGGGTTCCATAAACATGAGACATTGAATGATTACCGTAAGAATCACCATGGTTTTTTTTTTGTTGTTTTTTTTTTTAAGATTTTATTTATTTATTTGACAGAGAGAGATCACAAGTAGGCAGAGAGGCAGGCAGAGAGAGTGAGAGGGAAGCAGGCTCCCTGCTGAGCAGAGAGCCCGATGTGGGACTCGATCCCAGGACCCTGAGATCATGACCCGAACCGAAGGCAGTGGCTTAAACCACTGAGCCACCCAGGCACCCAGAATCACCATGTTTTGGTGATTATTTGTTACTGTAGCATAGCCTGGCCTAGCATGATCCATATAGCATTTTACAGATGAGTAAAGGAAGACTAAGAGAAAGGAAGTGACTCATTCGAACTGGCATAACCAAGTTGCAAACCAACTTTCCTGCTTCTTCTATTCGAGATTTGCAACTTCAATCCAAGCTCAAATAATAAGTCCTCCAAAGAACCTCAAAATGTAGCAACACTTGATTTAATGCACATGCATTCCATGTCCACATGAAAAATAACTGGTTCTTCTGATTTAATTGGAAAATTAGATTAGTTAAAGGAATAGCAGTGCTGGACGTTAAAATGAACAAAGACTTAATCAACTAATACATCATTTTATGAATAAGCAAAACTGCTAAGTTGTGACTTTCTAAATACCTACAATAGTGAGGTCTCTGGCTTAATTGAGACTTCTAGTTTTTTTATTCAGACAATCAGTAGGTGACCCCAAATATACTTCTACCTAAATAAAATACTTATGAGAGGCTGAGGAGGAAATATCAGCCAAGAAGACAGTTCCTAGAATATTCTGTGACTAGATGAGACTCCTAACATAGTTGTAAGAAGCTTAGAAATTTCACTTGCCATTTACATTAATACCCATGGATCCTTGTCATCTGGACATGCTGATCTATGTTCAAGTGAAAATGTGCTTTGCAAACAGGCTTTCAGTTGAAATATATTTTTGCAAGATTTCATGACTTGGCAGCCCAATTTCTTCTTTTATACTAAGACATTTTAAAAAATGAATTTAATATCTTGGCCACTTCAAAGTCACACAAATTTCACACTCAGTTTTCACTTTGTGTTCGCTCTTACTGGTGATATTTTAATATCCCTTGTTTAACTACTTTTTATGTCGTTTATTTTTTGTATTTTTGGCAGCCCGTGTCCCATTTCCTTTAAGCTTTAACCAACACCAATTACTTTATTTCTTTACCTGATGTTTTGCTCATTTCCTCTATAAGCTAATCTTTTAGGATTTATGGGAGATATATGATTTCTTATTCAAAATAGTCTTAGGAGCAATACTGCTCAAACTCCACAGGAAACAGGCAGCATTTTTTATAATACTCATTCTACTTCTAAGTGGCAGAGTGGTCTTTCACAACTCACTTCAACCTTCAGTTCCTTAGTTTCTCCATCTACTGAATATGAATAACTGCCATCTTCCTCATTTAAAACTCAAAGAATATTTTGAGAGAAATGAAATTGTTTTTCTAAAACTCTCTCAGTCTTATAAAAAGAACTAGATATATTTAAGACATATGAATCAGACCCATATACATTTGAGACAATGGCATTTTGAAACAATTATGCTATAACCTTTGGAATGAGCTATCATGTTCAAAGTTCAAAAGAGTTTCCAGGTATCAAAATAAATCACAAGTTGACTTCATAAAGGACTTTATCAGATCTGCATCATTTTAGACGTCTGTCTGAAAGACATAGATATTCTAATCTTTCAGATACTCTGAACAACAGAAAAAAAGGAACTTGATTAACTGAATCAGGTATCATGTTATTCACTATTTCTGGAAGTATTCTTTATATTAAAAAGAACTAGCAATTCTTACAGTGATTATGTTATTTCAGTTCCTATATGGATGTTTATTACCTTATCTCATTTATTGGCATTTTCTCACAACAACCAAATGAGTTAAGTATTTTTCTTTTTATCCCCATTTAGTACGTTTAGAAAGAGCCTTTTGTAGTCAATTAGTTCAAGGGTACAGAGCTAGTACTCAGCAGAATTCAGATTTGAAGACAGAAGTCTAATTCCAGAGCCCATATTTGGAGCACATTTGTGATTATTGATCAAATTATTGCATAAAATGTATGGAAAGACTCCAGATTGATGGACAAAATAGAAAGCAACATGAAGATCCTCTACCTCAGATATTTCGTTCACCAGAGTACAGGACCGTGGAGGCAACTTGAACTGGATCAGGGAGGAGAGAGTGACGAGACTCTCCGGAAACCTCTGAACCACATCAAATGACTTGTGTTTTCTTAAGACTCAGATGATTTGGTTTCATAGAGTGAAGATTAGCAGGAATTTAGAACATTTTAAAAGCTATCATGTGATAAAGGAAGGACCATGACTCTGAGCTGAGCCAGAAATGCAACCAAGTCCCCTTCAATTGAAGTTACAGTGTGGAGGCAGATTTGGAGTCAATTTGTTAATCAACCATGATTCTACGGACAGTCTACCACGCATAGTTCCTCTGGGAGTTTCTGAAAGAACACCAGAAGACAACCTCTATCAGAAGACTCCCTGATTTATTTTCAGCGAACAATTGTGCATCTGTAGTGGTTGTTTGGGGCTGGGGGGGCACCTTTTAAAGGGGTAAGAGCAACAGTGGCAGTGGAAAGAAGCCACAACTGAAATCTATCAGAGGAACTTCCATAGAAGTTTACATGCCTAGCACCCTTGGTGTGCATATGCAGGTAAAACGTAATGAAGTGTCACTCCCTCGAATTCAAGGAACACTGAAGTGCCCTCAATTACAAATGCAGGAGAAATGTCGATCGAAGGTTTAAAATAAGAATGCGGATGCCCCGCTTCTATCAGATTTACTGAAACAAACAAGAATACCTTACTTTGGAGACTGGTAGTAAAATACACATATTTTAGTTAAAAGGGTATATACTGGAAATCCTACATGGTCAGGAGAGATTCTATTCATGGTTGAATTTTTTAACACCTAGCACAGAATCTCCCACCTCGCAGGTCCACAATAAATAGCTGTTGAGGGAAACACAGGAAATGCAATAGACAGTCATGCCCAGGAACTGTATAAAAATGATGATTAAGAATGAATTGTAATTATTCCAGCTACAGGACTTCTGGAAATATTGCTAATCATTCCTGTTGCATTACGCTTTGACTCTAAAGACTTGAGTTCAGAATTTAAGAAAATGGGAACTAAACGGTCTAGACAGTTCTGGTTAAGACAGTGGAGCAACTCCTCTATTCCAAGGAAAGAGTCTTTATTTTACATTTAGACCTGACCTTGGTTGTGTTTCCAAAAAGCCTTATTTTCATAAAAAAGAGGTTTGTATGCACTGCAGCTTGAACAGAGTATGGCAATGCCAGGGAGCAGACTTCTGGATTTAACCGCTTTCTTAAAAATTAAGAACACAGAACCAGACAGCCTGCAGGATACCACTGAAAAAATTTTCATTATATTTAAACAATCGAATGTCAATGCTAATAACTGATTCCTGCTGGGTTCCTTTCTTTCCCAACAAAAAGGAAACCATTTATTCACACTATAATGTGTCCTTCATGTGAAACATTCTACGTTGTATTAATGTCTTGCAGATGATGTTGTCAAGAAAGGTTTCTGACCCTGGACGACTTGGGAGTTGGTTATCCTGCATTTATTCTATTCCTTTCCTGGAACGCTTGATGTGTTCCTAGCCACCGAATGAAGTATGTACACAATAGAATGACACCAAGTGCCCTAAAGGGAAGTGAAGGGCTGTGGTTAGTAGTGTAACTGCCGCTGCTATGAGTGGCCTACAGCCAGAAAGTTCTCCTTATTTTCTCTCTTCCATCTGATTTTTGGACTCGTTACGTTTTAGAAAATGAAACATTATACGTCTCATTCATATGAAGGCAGGATAATTATAAATGAAAAAATTCTTTAACTGATATTATTTCTGCTTTGAGTGTTCTGAATAAGAAAAGGCTGAAGAAAAAAATCCCCAGAGCATTAAATACCACCGCGTACATAGTTAGGCTGACTGCGAACTTTTTCATAGTTAATGTATTTAACCGCTAAATGGTAAAAAGCAAAGGAAAGAATTCGAGCGAAGCAACTGATCAATTTAGACCCCCACAGCTTACCTCTAGTATTGCGAAAGGGATAGAATATCCTCACGAAACCCCAAGACTTCCCACTTCATTCCTTTGAGAATAAACAAATTAATCAGTCAACAGCTAATTATTGAATTATCTACCAGACACATAGATGCGCAGCGCTATACCAAATCTAGGCGGGCCATGCCAAGATAAATACCTTCATCTGTTTTAAAATTAACCCCACTGCTCTAATAATGCAATTTTACAGAATACATAAACCCAAATCAGTGACTGATTTTCAAGCATGTGAATTTGAAAGCTTTGATTGAAAATGTTCTAAACATTTTTAATCTCTTTTCCTTCTGCCTATAACAGTAAAAGTGAAAATAAGCACTTATACAACCTGGCCAAATATTTAGATAAAGAATGAGTTCGTAACCAGCAATATCTTAAAATGTGTTTGAATTATTCTATATGCTACTTAAATAGTTAAACTGTCAGCCTGGGATTTTGTATATATTCCTCATTAGGTTGCCTCAAAGACCCCAGGGTAGGTATATCTGCATTTTAAAATTTTGTATTTTTCCATGGTTTATATACCCCATAAAATGCCTTGAGAACTTTATGAGGGATGTTACATTAATATGTGTTATTATAAATATGATTTAAATATCTAAAGCATTACAGAGTGATTACTGTTCAATAAGGCGGCCTGCATAAAAGGGTTATCTCCACACTGTGCTTAGGTTTCTACAATATAATATAATGAATTGTTCAATATAGTTTGCATGCTATTTGTCTCTGTTTCTTCCTAGGCTCGAGGGAAGCTGATGTGCAATCCTCTAACAAGGCGATCATAAATTGCGGAACAATAAACAGCCCTTGAGATTTTTAGATAGTATGTGGTTAGCATGCAATCCATCTTGGGAAACTTGATTTAATACCTCAAAGGAACATCTCTGACAATGCTCAACATTGTTTTAAACTGCTGCTAAATCAATTAGTGCATCTGAGAATCCTAATGTCTCTGCCTCTTTCATAGCCCATCCCAAGAACTCTGGCTGGTTATTTTGTAAAGCAAAAGATTTAGGGAGGCACTGCATGGATGCACTTGGGTTCCCTGGAAAACATTAAAGATAATCCTGCATGAAAGGAGGGATGAGCCAGCCTCCCTAAATCATCATGATCAATGAGGGTGTCACCTTCAAAATCCATTTCAATTTTTCTGAATTACCTGTAGCCAAAAAGGATAAATTTAGATAAAAGCTAACTATTATTCTAAAGTCAAGACTATGAAGTTAAGAGCCCCCCCCACATACCAAAAAAGAGTTTCTTTTGCTCTAATTTACACATTTCCTTTGGTATATACAATGTATCTTGTGACTATATTTGTATTATATTGGAAGATCTCAAGACATTCACAGATATTATCTAATCCTCACACATTTATTAACTTGTAAAGTAGAAACAAAGTTAAAAATCGACAATAAACAAAACCCTCCCAGTGGAAAAAGAGATAATGTCGACAATTTTTTAGTTCATGATAGACTACTCAGTCCCCTTCCCCTTTTTTTTAACTGCACAGAATGTAATAATTAATGTAACAACTGCTGGGCAAGGAGGAGGATCACGATCTCCCCTTAAATTTTATGGTACTTCCTCCTTTTCTTAAATGGTGCCCTTTTATTTTTTCACATTAATTTATTGAAGACAATTCTCAGGCAATGCCTTGTCTTTCTTTCCATCTCTTGTCATGGTGCAACAGTCTTGCTCTTCCAGCGTCTCACAGACCCAGCTTGCTTCTGTTCCCTGCAGCATGAGATCCCAGACCCGTGAGGAGAGGCGTCCTCCACACCCCTCAGTCACACCAGCTAGTTTTTTCTTTCTGAGGCAAGTTCACTGAACTTGTGCAACGAGACACAAGGCAAAATGAAACAAAGTGGTTAATCAGTCCAACCAAAAGAAACCTCTTTTGTTTTTCCTTAAAGAATGCTAAATAACTATTTCACCTGATTAAAAAAAAAAAATCAGCAACCTGTTGTGATTTGTAAACACAATCAATGTTTTCCTCAGCCCAAGGTTAGTTTCCTTGAGCAAAGTGAAAATTTCAACATTTTATGTGCTTAGTATTTCTTCGAAGATGCTAGGGTGTGGTTTTCTGGAATTCATCTAAATCTAATGTTGATTCCCATATATAATGGGAATTTTTTACCACGTTAGCTCCCAGATGCAATGGGAACCCAAGGGTGAAGGTTTTTTCTTCCCTCTTCAAATAACTAAAAGAGTATTTAAATAGCCTGATTCATAATTTACAGCCAGGATGAAGCTCATTTTCCTAACCCATAAGAGTTATGGACATTGTTACATTTCACTGTTTATTATGTTATTTCTAGAGAAAGTGAGAAATGATTAAATAATTTCTAAATTACTTAACATCTTTTGCTTTGCTCTATTGCTCCTTTTTGGGGTCATTAGTATCTTTGAATAATAGTTGACAATATAACTGATAATAATTGTTTATGCGTTTTTTAAATTTATTACTCTTATATGTCTATTTGCTTGGTCTCACGTCAATGCTATAATGCAGTTTGGCAGATATTATCTCCATTTTATGTAAGTAAAATGGAGGCATAAAGTGAGAAGGCAGCCAAAGGAATGGGGAAAAGCCAATGCCAAAACCAAGCAATTTAAATATTTTAATAACTTCTGTAGTGTTTTGATTGGAAAAGAGACTCATAGAAAAAGTTAAGAGACTATTTTGGTATTAGGTGTCATTTAAAAATTATCCAAGAGTTCATTCTCACACTTTCTCTCTTTGTCCTCTTAGGTATCAATGAAACTTTACTTTAGTACATATTGGAGCCTGCCAAACACAGCTGTATTTAGTTTAGTAGTCCTTAATATAAGAAGTGATTCTGATCACGGCATTGGTTTCAGTAAGCCCCACTCCCATGTTCTCTTTACCTAAATCAAATCTTCCTCGCAGTCAAACTTTTCACTGATTTCAAAATTTAACAGGATTCGCTGCACAGCAGTGAATGGAACAGTACCTGTTGCATTAGATTATTACAGAAACCACTCCTGTTCAAAACATGAACTCCCAAAATATAAAGGGGAATAGGGCATGGTAGAGTTTCCTTCTTGTCATTTCCCCCTATAGTGATTCTATTCAAGTGTCTTTTCTGCCATTTTCTCCTTTCACCTCATTCAGATATGCCCCTGGACCATAGTCAGACCGCATTTTTAGGTAATCAGAGCCTTATGGCTCAGTTTGTAGATTATTCTGGTCCACTATTATTATAATTTCCTGAAGGTCTGGGATGCCACCTGACCATGTCTTTTCTTGTTTGTGGCTTTATCATAAAGGGAAGACCAAAAGGGATTGAAGTGAAATCAGACTGTGAGTCCTAAAGAGCCTTCCCAAAAAGAATGGTTGAAAGATACATACCAAACTCTATACACCATTAACACTGACAATCAATAGTTAGATTTTTATGTACCCATATTTTTAAAAATGCTTGATATCTACTCATTTCCAAGTTGCTGTCATTCAACAAACATTTCTTGGCTATTTTGTATGTTTTCCTTGCTGCACACAGAAATAAAAAGTGGAGACAACCCAGAATGCTCTAATACAAGGTAGCATGTTATATTAAGTATTGGAAAAGACGTATTACTTCAATGTAAGCAGCTATGCTAAGGAAGACAGAGAAAATTAATTCTCTGGGAGAATCTAGAAGGCTTTAAAAGAGAGGTAGTTTCTGAGTTTGGTGTTGAATGATGGTATTAGATTGCAGAGAGATGTAAATACTAAGCTAAGACATTGATTTTGTTCTATGAAAAAGTCATCACTTTTTAAAGATTTTATTTATTTATTTATCAGAAAGAGCATAAGCAGGGGAAGGCAGAGGGAGAAGCAGACTCCATACTGAGCAAGGAGCCAGATGTGGGACTCCATCCCAGGACCCTGGAAACATGACCTGAGTGGAAGGCAGACACTTAACCGACTTAGCTACCCAGGCATATGGACGTTTTGAAACCCAGACAATAAGAGGATCCAAAGGCTTGATTCATAATTTTTAAGTTATTTGTTAATTGCTTTCTACTCTTAAACCTCCTCCAACCATTCCATATTTCAATTATGATTTTTATTATCCTATAACAGAACATTTCTGATTCCTTGATGTACCTTTCAAGTATACACTGGAACTTGAAAATCAAAGTAACCTCATGATGTTTTAAAAACAATGCCATCAAAAGCATCTGAGATTAGTCTTATTTAAGTAGATGGTTTAAAAAAAATGGACCTTAATAAAAAAATTGAAAATAATAGATATGTCGATCTTAAAAGTCCTTGTGATCTTCTTTGACCACCATACAGAGACCTTTCATCAATTCAAACATTTTCTCAGGTAATTGATACTCTTAAGATGTTGTTGTATTCATTACTTTATTCTTATCCCAAATATTTTGTGAACATATATTAAGTTCCAAATCCTGTGCTTGGTATGGAGGAGAGAAAATATTATGTGCATGACTGGTCTTTAGTAATCATAATTTTTAAGTGGGATTTTCCTAAAATGAAAATTCTTGAAGGTAAGAAACATTTCTTAAACAACTGTATTCCCCCAAATAGTTATGAGTTCTGTGGTACGTTACCTAACTTCTCTGGGTCTCATGTTGATTTTTCATAAGGTTATTTTGGGGATTAAATGAGTTAGTGTATCCAAAACTCATCACAAACACTGAAATGCTATATTTATTGCATGAAATAACTTAATGAATGAATAACTAATTTAATCGTGGTCTTTCTCCTTTGGATTTTCCACATTGAAAATTAACTGCTTACTCATCAAACTGATTTTATAATATAAGACAACTCGGTGATCTCATATTTGACCTAAAATGAAATCATGCAATCATTCCAAATGTTGCAATCATTGCAGAAGTTGACTCGGCTTAAAAACAGTTATGTTGTCTTCGTGAAATTGTGTTTTATGATTACATCTCCCTATGTCACTTCGAAGCTCCAGCAAGAAAATAATGATGGGTAATATCACAGTAAAAGTGTCTGTCTCTTCTATTCCTTATCTTATTTTCTAGAATTCCACTTGCAGCAGGACTCAATGCCACATGGAAATGTGCTTCCTTGCTGTCAGAATATGGACTGTGGTGTTGTACAAAACTCTCTTTTCCTCATTAAAGGCATACAAAAGTCTAAAAATAAATCTTCTCTTTCACCTTCATTTTTAAGCAAACCTCTGGAGACAATTTGCCAGCCAGCCAGTTCAGGTGAAGAAAGTGAAATTGAAGTTTTCAGAGGGCAAAGCAGAAAGGCAGAAAGGCAGAAACTCATGCTTATAGGATTGGAGTCAAAGACAGGGGGAGTCCAAGAACTTCTTAGTTACATTTTATCTTTGTGTTTTACATATGGGTTAGTCCTAGAGGACCTTCTGCCCCTAAACTCTAAGAATGGTGAGATAACTGGGTCACAGTCAACTGGGCTGTTGCTGTCATGTAAGAACTTGGAAGAGCAGCAAAAGGAAGAGACAGGAAGTGGTGTCGACTGGTAAGTCTTGTGTTTCCTCAATGCCTAGCATCCATACAAAATGTGTGACTCCTTAGGAGACGAGTCCTCTTTATAGATTTGATTTCATAGGCACTGAAACTCTTGCCCCCAGACACCTTCTCACTTGTCTTGCCATCATTCCCAAAATCTCCATGGTACTTATTCACTTATTATTGTGATAGACAGGACATAGGGGAAGAACATCAGATAAAGCCATTTAGAACCACTCAAATTCTAAAATCCAGTCAATTTGTCAGTTTAGTTTTGTCTTCCAGTAGAATTCTAAAAGCTTTAGACATGAAACTGACAAGTTTTGATGTGGGGCGCTCTCCTTGAAGAAGATAAGAGCAATATCTGGACCACTGAACTGCCCGTGACGAATCCTCAGTGATCACTGAGAGGAGAAAGTGTGTACAGAGAATGATGGAAGGTGCTGAAGACAAATTTCATCACTTTACCAAATTGCCCAGAGGTTTCTTCTGCTCTCTAGGTCACTCACAGAAATAAAGGGGGAACTGTATGTTTTAGCCCTATGGTTTCAAGCCTTTTTTTTTTTTTTTTTTTGGTTTCGAGCTTTTAATGGACAGTAAATGAATTCTGGAATTCTTAATTTTATGAGATGGCTCATGTCTTTGTTGCTATCCAGATAAAAAGACTGAATTCTATAACAGAAATGCTGAATATCTCTTAAAATGATATCTAACAGAGATTACCTTTTGATTTCCCCTAATTTTCCTCCATATCGCCTAAAGAATATTCTAGAAAAAAGACGGCTCTATCTTCAACATAAACCCAGAGATTCTTGCAATTCTCGGTGCTGTTTTGTTCATCTTCTATTTTTTTGAGTCCTTAGATGTCTTGGTTGTTTTTTTGTTTTTGTTGTTAAAAAAATTTCAGAGTATTCTCTAAGTGCTGAGACTTTACTAAGGCAAACTCTACCTCCATTCTCACTGGGTTCTGGTAGATTTGATAAAAGCAAACGTTGTTATTGCAGTAAAAATTCATAGCCTAACTTTGGAAGATACAACACTTATCATTCTTTCTGACCAAGTTTTATCAAATGAAGAACTGACTCAAGAGTACTATTTATATCTGAGCTTGGATTTTTAGAGAGCCTACAGATACTGTGAGTTAAGTCCAATAATTTATCTGCAGTCTGAATATTGCATTTTTAAGAGTTCAGAACATTTTTTCTTCCTATATTCTCCTTTTCCCTTTAGAAATCCATATGGTCATGATTTCAAGAAATATAGATGGATAGAAAGACATAGACATAGATAATTTTCCATACACATATACATTTTTTCCTAAATATCTTGATCTGGTTTAACTGGTATTGGGAGAGGGCTGAGGACCCTGGTCAGATGTGAAATAACTTGTAACGTTTTGTTAAATCTGAAACATTTCTTTGTTTTCACCTTTTCTTTCAGATTGTTTGATCTTTCCACTCTAACAAACATCTTGCTAGATTTAAGGTTTTAGAAAGCGCTTTTTCCTCTTCCATTTTTAAACTAACATGAATCCATTTATTCAAGGGAATTTGATTGAATACAAAAGTTGAAAAGAATACTTACAAAACAGCATTATGAAATAAGAGCAGGGACATTAAACTGTTAACTTTATTGATTGACTATGTAAAACATTCTAAGCTCACTCAGAGAGAAGCACTGAGGGGCTAAGTTCATAGCAGGGCAATTAAACAGAAATATCATGCAATGTGAACTTAGCTTTCGATGTAGAATTAAAGGGCTTCAGGAGGCATACCTTGCAGCTCATACTAAATGTATAAAAAATAGAAATACATGCATCTGCAAAAGTTAAAAAAATAAGCAATACTTCTAAACTAAGTCTCATATGTCATTTAGAATTTCTAATCCCAGGTCTCAAGAAGGAATGAAAACATTCATGAACATAAAATACAGGTATATGTAATCACCATTTTAGGAACTCCTACATAAAAACATATTGCCATCTCTTATATTAATTACCAAAATGATTACTCAGCTTCCTCGTTTGTATGAAAGAAGTTGATAACAGATTTCCAAAAACAAAAACAAATAAACAACCCCCCTGAACCAGACCCACAGAAAACAATCAACATGTCAAGTTCTTACATGCTAACACGTAATTATAAGCACAGAAGGATTCTAACAACATAGGATATGGAAGATATAAACACAATTAGATTCTTTGCCTTGATGAGAAACTTGAAGTATTGTTGCAAAGACAAGACACATCCATGAAACATGGACACAACAAGTTCAAGGGTTAAATCTAGGACTAAGCCCACGGATAGGCTGGAAACTGCATCCCAACAAAAAGATCCTATTACAGATGATTTTTGTTCCTCTTTTCTTCTGACTTTACAGCATGACAGATATCTAGCTATTGTACATTTTCCTGCCTTCTCCCCTCTCCCTGTAGCCTTTCTCACGTGAGGTCTTTTGGGGTCCACACACTCCCTCCGCCTTTCTCCCCTTTGGTTACATGTTGTATCTGCAGATGCGGCACACACCGTTCTCTCTGTGAACATCCACTGATGGACAGGTGCAGAGATGGATCGCGGCTCCGGAACAGTGCTGGAAAGGGCCTCCAGTTGTGAAGAAGAATACCAACTGGCAGCCATTCTGATTGGTGCTGGCACCGAGTCTTCCTTCTGAGATCCAAATGCCTTGAGAACCAAATGTTCCTGGGATTCAGGCTTTCTGCAGCCAACAAAGCTTAGGTCAAAAAGCTAATTGGCTACTTGAAACTTTACTTAGATATCTTCAAGAGAAACAAAAAGGGTTGTTTCTGTTAACCCACGTATGCATATACCAAGGAGCGATGGCTAAACAGATAGATGATAAAAAGCCAATGCTTCTTTGAAAGAGCTTTTCTTGCAAGGTAGGGTGAGGAAAGGTATTTGAAATAACAATGCAAAACACATTTCCTATAGAAACCTGCATCAAACTGCTATTTCTCACATTCGCCACATAATTATGGCTTTGGTGATATAATATCCTCTCCATTGTCATTGCTTAAAGCTGAATGGGTCTAGAAAAGGAGGAAGAAAGGAAGAAAGGAAAAAAGAAACAGAGAGAAAGAAAGAGCCTTTCAGAGGAGAATTGGCGTGATTCAAACAGAATTGCAACTCCACACCAATAAAACACTAAGTCCTAAGCCTTCTCTATCATTGCCTATGTGAATGCATTGGTATTCTCTCTCCTTTGCCCCTCACTCAAATGCCAAGGCCACTGTAGGGCATGGCACAAAGAGTGAGACAGTACTGTGGCATTCTGATTACACAGTAACAGAAACATTTTCCTAAACACTCTTTCACTAGTGGGCAGTTCAGTAAGAGAGGGAACTGGAAGGCAGAACCTCCTGGACACTGTCATTAATGAACATCCAGTCGACATTGACCTCTGTGCAGTGCTGCTCTGGACACCACACAGAGCAGTTCAGATACACTCCCTGCTGTTCTTTCAAGTTGACAATGGAAAACAGATGACAATAGACCGAGAAAACTGATAACAGGCCTCTGGAAGATTATATGCTGAAATTAAATCGTAAAGTGAACAGAAAGGAAAAAAGATTAACCATTATAATGTACAATAGGTTAAGATATCGACTTACTCTATGCCGTTCATTGAGAGGAATCTTCATTTTTATTTCACAAGAAAGAAAGGTGTTATCATGGAGGTAGAGCTCGAACGGGTCTTAGGCAAAGGAATCGGATGAATGATGTTGGCAAACGGGGTAGGACAGTGCACCAGATGCAGGGGTCATAACCTCACAACGTCAGGCATCATATGAGGGGACAGTAGACAAACTGACACCGGCGGAATGGAGGGCAGGGACTAAAGCCCAGGGGTAAAAGGAGACTAGAGCTAGATACCACTTGATGCAAAATTAAAGCTCGATCTTTATTGGCTCCAGAGTTTTATTATCCTGTAACACGAATGAATATGTCTATAGCATATGATTCTTTCCCACCTTGAAGCTGGGTACCTGTCTGGGGCCAATTTGCCATTCTGCCTCAGGCTGGCAGAGGTAAGGGAGAAGAGCAGGGTTGGGAGTAGTGCCAAACCGGATCTGACCACTTAGCGGTGCCTCAGTGGTCAGACTCTGAGGAGAGAACTATCTGGAATGAGAAGGAAAGAATATAAAAAAACCACAAGAGGGAAGAAGATTGATTCATTTTATCTTTTTTTTTTTTTCCATTTTTATCCTTTGAGTTAATTGTGGCTTAACATTTTGTTTCTGTATAAGAATAAAAGGAAATATCCCAAACTCATTTCTATTTCTTTTCAGTGTTACTTGAGTTGAGCTAATGTGCATTTTGATTTTTAAAAGGGGATCTTTGCCTCAGGTAACCAACTGTTATGAACACGGTCCAGCCTATTATTAATTAATTAATTTATTTATTTATTTAAAAATATTTTATTTATTTATTTGAGAGCGCACAAGTGAGGAGGAAAGGGAGAAACAGGCTCCCTGCAAGCAAGGAGCCCCACACGGGGCTGGATCCCACGACCCCAAGATCATGACCTGAGTCATGGGAAGCTATTTGCCTTTTTCACAGTGCCCTGAAAAATCCCAGTGCAGCATAAAATCTTTCCAAACCTTGAGATCCTGTGGAGGCTGCAGTGGTCTAGACAAGAATGATCATAGAAAGGTTAAAAGGATTCCAAAGAAAGGTGACAGGAAGTGGTACTAGTTCACCTGGAAAGAAAACATTAACGAGAAACTGCCAAGCCCAGCCTGTGTCTAATGAGACCTGTGGTCGGTTTGCATATGCAAATGGTCAGTTAGGCTAAAGGGAGGACTCCTACAAGTCGGTGTGTCCTGCTGAAGAGTGTGGATTTGTAACAGGGAGCCCTCTGAAACCGAAAGGGAGCCACATGGTTATTACAGATACTCACCTGTCTGAGGAGGCAGGGGCTTGACTCCGGCGGTCCCTTCCAACCTCCTCCTTTGATGGTACTTGCCTAACGCCGGCGTCAGATGACATGAAAGGATGAGGTGTTGCTGTAAATCTTTATTAGTGAACGCACATATATTATTACAAAGAACCAGGTGGTGAGTAAGTCACCTCCTTCTGACTCAAATCTGGTATGATCTCTTCTCTTCTACTACAAATTCAGATTCACTTTCCTTGCATTAGAATTTTCTGGGGGAGAATTCAAGGATAATAAAGAACTGTGCATTTGGTTCACTACTCATATATTTTCTCATTATTGTGCTTCTTTCACTTGGTTAGTGGAGTTTTTTTTTATCAATATAAACAGGACTTTTTTTAAGATTTCCATTTTCATAGTGTCATTACTGACAGTGACAGCTGCCTAACAGTCATGTGAAATATATAATTGCCTAAGGAAGAATATTCCATGACCGATTCCTTCCCTTTTTATATTAAAAAGAAGTTAGACAGGCTTGCTAAGCCGCAGGCTTCTGAACTTTATGTCAGTTCAGGAATTCTTTTTATTTTTCAGATATTATATTCATATATTTTTCTACATGTATCAAGTGATTTTCTCTGGGATAAGTTTAGCAATATATTTCTTTTCTGCTTTGTCTCAGAGATCGTCTTTTGCACGTAGAGAAAGGTTCTAGACCTTTCTCTACGGCACCACTCACAGGTCCAAAAGACAGAAATAATTTATGCCCTTAATGTGTCTCCACTAATAGTGTAACCCTTTTCTCAAATTTTGAATATTATTTAGTCTGCTTTCTAAATTTTGAGTTTCAACTTAATAGAGGGCTTTTAATTAAAAAAAAGATAAATTGCAGTACCTATATATTTTTTCCTGTTGATATTCTGATTATTTTTTCACTGTTTGCCGGAAAGAACCATCCTTCAAGGCACACTCCAAACCGCATTAACATTCCTTCACTTCCCCTCTCTGTACCCTTTTTATCTTACCAAAAACTCTCATTCGGGACTAAAAAGGAAATAGCTGAACTTTTTATGAAGGCATCCTTACTTTTCTTTTCTCAAGGACACATCACTCCAATTCCTTTAACATTTTCTAATTGCTCATTTTAACAGCCCTGATCATTTTTGTTACGATCTTTTGGACCATCTCCAAGTAATCTGTAAGTATGACATTCCTTTTTCTTTGCAAACTGGTAGGGAAAAGATATTATATCATGGCAAAGGGTGATTCCCTACAGAATAAAATCTTAAGGGGAGTTAGAGAATCGAGGGCTGAGAAATTAATATAGGATGCACAATTTATGTCAGACTTCATCTCAATTATAGACTTCAGGCTACTGTCATTTTAAGTTACTTTCTTTATGTCTTTGTACATTTCTCCATAATGCGGCTGACTTGAAGTAAAAATGGGATGGATAGGCATATTTCCCTCACTCTTTCTTACCACCCTACAAATACCACAGTCTTCAAGGCCCTGCTCTGAACCCTCCCCTGCTCATTTCTTGGGGTCCTAGGAAGTCATGTCATAAATACACTTGAACTACATGTCACATATACACTTTGCTAGTCCTCCTTTGCTCCACTATCTACCGATATGTAAACATGGACATTTTGTCACTCCCATGGATGCCAGTTCCTGTTATCAAGAGAAACGAGGCCACTTCAGAGGAATGAAGCTGCCATCTTGTCTGGCTTTTGACACGGATATGGTGCTGTGGTCCCCTGACATGGCCATACCACTGCCAGGGTCTGTGGTTGGTGCCACCGCATTACTGGAGCATGTGAGGGCTCCAGAGTTTCTGCGTGGGAGCTGGCTGGACACCAGCCTAGGCAGGACACAGAGCTTGGTGGAATTTGCTCCGAGGCTTTCTTGGTATTTTTATTTTAGGTCTGGTGTTTCCCGGTATCCTTTTAGAGGGTTAGGGTGAGGAGGACTTGGTAGGGAAGAGCTAACTCAGCATGCTTTACCCGAGACTGCCTGAGCTGTGTGCAGCTGCAGGAGTCCTTCGGGGCTGCAGTTAACCCCATGCACGGCACTGTATTTGGGGTTTGAGATTAGCCCAGACAGTAAGCCATTCTTCAGGGCTCTTTTGCCTCCCAACTCACTGCATCCTTAGAAACTCAGATGGGGGAAAAAAAAAAGATGGGGACACAGGAGTAGGCGCTGGCATTTGCAGTGGCCAGTTCTTGTTGGCAATGACACATTGTCTCCCAAGGGCCACCTTAGTAAGGACTTGCTTTTTCTGCTCCACCCTCTACTTTGAGCTGAAATCTGAAGGTTGGTGGGAGTCGGGGGGAGAAGACAAAGGAGTGGCATCAGGCTGGGATGCTCAATTTGAACAGAAACTTGTTTTTTCAGGCATGTCTGTGCAAGCCAGAGAGTTAATGTGACAAAGCCCCTTGCACATCTGGGTCTAAAGAGATCCTGGAAGGGAAGGGAAGGGAAGGCGAGTGTGATGATCACATGGGAATGGCATGGTCTTTTCCCTATCAAGACGTTGCCAAGCAAGGAAAGATGTGATGACCCAGGAGAAGGGGCTCTGAGTGCTGGAAAAAACTGTTGCTTTTTAATATGTTTTCTTACCCAATTTATTTTTGGTTCCTACTTTCAGTTTGTAATTTTGTGGATTTTTTTTTTTTGTTTTGCTATTATCAATTTAAAATTATTGTTAATGGGTATCTTCTTAAACGTTTTTTCCTCCATATTTTATACATTAGTTCTGCACTGGAATAAAATTCTGGTTTGACAATATTTTAGGGTGTTTTTTTTTTAATTCCTCAACTTTTAAGTAGTTTGTTACTTCTCTATGATTTTACTTTACTCTGTTAAGTTACATTTATTTTCTTTTCTGGTGTCAACTTTGTTTTAACTGTCTTTATCCTTTTTACCGAGTTTATTCCCTTTTCATTTAGATATGTTTCTTTCCTTTTACAATTCTTTTTACATGTTCTTTATAGAAATCGGGAAGGAGATGTAGTCTTCAAGGAGAGAAAGCCACCAAAACCAGGGACCCCTGAGAACAGCAGCACTTCTGTACTCCCTTAATAGTTCCCAAATCCCTTTTAATGTTGAATCTGCTAAAACTTTAACTTGAGTGACTCCGGAGACCACCAAGTTTCAAATTTCCTCCCAGGATAATGCTAATATTACCTGCACTAACTAACTGCACATTTGAGCTGCCGGAATGGTGTTGTTTTCTCAGTCCCCTTATGAAGGGAAACATTATTTAAAATCCACGGCCTCTGCCATATATGACTGTAGACATTGGGCAAAGCTCCAGGTCAAAGCTGGGCAAAGTTACACAAAACAGAAGGAGGTAAGTAAGAGATTCCTTTCAGGCAAAGAACATTAACATATTCCTAGTTTGACTTTAACAAGGACTTAGACCATCTTTACATTTACAATAAAGATGCTCAGAAAGGTGACATTGTAGAGCCTTCTTGATACGTATATCACAGGAAGTTATCAAAGGTAAACAAAGCTTACATGCATTTCGGTTTTTTGGCTGCTCTGGGCTGTTAAGGAAGAACAAAGCACCTTCTCATCCAGAAGAAACTTACATTGTTTGGTTGTAAAGGTTTGAATGTGAAGACAGAAACAAACAACAAACAAACAGACAAACCCCAGACTAATTAAACTTAAAAAACAAAACAAGACAAAAACAAAAACAAAAAACCTCAAGGAGGGGGAGTTGGAATAAGTGGAAATGCCCTGACAAGGACGAGAGGATTCACACTCTGTCCTGGAGAACGGCAAGGGTTGAAGATGTCTCCAAAGGTGGTCAGATCCATGCCTTCTGCCCTGACTGTTTGATGAGACCTGAAATGCTTGGGGAAAATAGCCCTAAAGGCCCATACCTTGGAAACAGCCGCTCATCTCTTAAGCCTGTGTTCAAACTCCAAAGAGAGAACAGGAAGCCATTTTCACAGGCATGAATACTGTGAATTTGTATAACTTGCCGTGTTGTATTTAAAAGATCATCTTGATTTGTCTTAATGGCTTACCTCATCATTATGACTTCCTAAATTTAAGGGTGCTCATCTATAGTTAATTCTCTTAATTTCCTTTTATTTTTTATTTTTTAAAAGATTTTATTTATTTATTTGACAGAGAGAGACACAGTGAGAGAAGGAACACAAGCAGGGGAAGTGGGAGAGGGAGAAGCAGGCTTCCCGCTGAGCAAGGAGCCTGGTGCAGGACTTGATCCCAGGACCCTAGGATCATGACCTGAGCTGAAGGTAGATGCTTAACCACCTGAGCCACACAGGTGCCCCCTTTCCTTTTATTTGAAAGAAAATTATCTCTTTAGTGGTGATGGCAACATTCCTCCCTAAATTTAATCCTGATAAAGGATACTGTCCTAAATTTTTTCCCTACTGAAGACCTACATTCCCAGGCTTTTCCTTATTAATTCTAACTCCATTTTCTCCAGAAAAACAAAAACAAAAACAAAAACACAACATTGTATCTGAAATTATTAAACCATTAACTTTATTTTTTTTTAAGATTTTATTTATTTATTGGACAGAGAGAGATCACAAGTAGGCAGAGAGGCAGGCAGAGAGGCAGAGAGAGTGAGAAGGAAGCAGGCTCCCTGCCTAGCAGAGAGCCTGATGCGGGACTCGATCCCAGGACCCTGAGATCATGACCTGAGCTGAAGGCAGTGGCTTAAACCACTGAGCCACCCAGGCGTCCCTAAACCATGAACTTTAAAAACAAAAAACTAAAAACAAGTTGAAGTCCAATGCCAGGAGGACGATTATAAAAATTATGGTACATTAGTATCCTGGAATATTACATGACCAAATTATGGTGACAAAATGTATATTAAAAAAATTACTTAAGTAAAAAAACAACACGTCAAACTTTCATTTTTTTTTTAAGAAAACTCATTAAATTAACCACCAAGTTTCGCAAATTGGAAATTAAAAAGCACAAACTTAAAAAACTTCTGGATTAAGGAAAAAAAACTTAAATAGAAATGATAAACATTTACAACTGAATGACCATAAGAACACCTTATCTCAAACTTTTTAATAAATTAGAAAGATGAAAAATAAATTTATTGCACTCAAATCAAGAAACTATCAGAAGGAAAATAATCCAAATAAAATGGAAGAAAGTAAATATAAAACATAAATAATGAAATAAAATACTAAAACCAATGGTGACAACCAACAAATCCAAAAGATCATTCCTTTTTTTTTTTTTAAAGATTTTGTTTATTTATTTGACAGACAGAGATCACAAGTAGGCAGAGAGGCAGGCAGAGAGAGAGAGGGGAAGCAGGATCCCTGCTGAGCAGAGAGCCCGAAGTGGGGCTCAATTCCAGGACCCTGGGATCATGATCTGAGCCAAAGAGAGCAGCTTAACCAACTAAGCCACCCAGGCACCTTGCAAAAGATCCTTCCTTAAAAGGACTAACAGAGTAGACAAACCCCTGGAAAATTAATCAAGAACAGAAAGTAAAAATAGCATTAGGAATAGGAAAGCAAAAATAATTACAGAGACAATAAAGATTTAAACTCCATAAAAAACTATTGCAAACAAATTTACTTAATAAAAATTTGGAAGTCTGATCAAACAAAACAATTAGGGAGATAGAAAGAGATATAAAATAATTAAAAAATGTTTCATACTGGCACAAAAATAGACACATCGATCAATAGAACAGAATAGAAAATCCAGAAATAAACCCATGTTTACATGGTCAATTAGTCTACGACAAAGGACTTAAAGAATATGCAGTGGGGAAAGGACAGTCTTTTCAATAACTGGCACTGGGAAAACTAGACAGCTACATGCGAAAGAATGAAACTGGGCCATTCTCTCACATCATACACAAAAAATAAACTTAAAATGTATTAAAGGCCTAAATATGAGACCTAAAATCACAAAACTCCTAGAAGAAAACACAGATAGTAATTTTGTTGACATCAGCCATCGCAACATTTTTCTAGGTATGTTTCCTTGGACAAAGGAAGCCAAAGCAAAAATAAACTACTGAGACTACATTGAAATAAAAAGCTTTGCACAGTGAAGGAAACCATCAACAAAATGAAAAGGGAACTTACTAAATAGGAGAAGATATATGCAAATGATATATCTAAGAAGAGGTTAATATCTGAAATATATAAAAGCTTATAGAATTCAAAACTAAAAAAGCAACCTGATTTTAAAATGGGCAGAAGACTTAAATAGACACATTTTAAAGAAGACATACAGATGGCCAACACACACGTGCAAAGATGCTCAACATCACTAACCAGGGAAATGCACATCAAAGCACAATGAGATATCACTGACACCTGTCAGAATGGCTAGAATAAAAAAGACAAGAGATAATAAGGATCTGGGAGGATGTGGAGAAAAAAGGAAGCCCCATGCACTGCTGGTGAGAATGCAATCTGTTGTAGCCACTGTGGAAAACAGTATGGAGGTTCCTCAAAAAAATTAAAAATAGAACTACCACATGATCCAATAATCCTCTTATTAGGTATTTACCTAAAGAAAACAAAAACAATAACTTGAAAAGGCATACACACCCTTGTTTATTGGAGCATTATTTATAATAACCAAGATATGGAAGCAACCCAAGATTTCCATTAATAGATGAATGGATAAAGAAGAGGGGTATATATTTATAATGGAATATTACTAAGCCATAAAAAAGAATGGGATTTTTGCCATTTGTGATATCATGGATGCACCCAGAGGGAATTATGCTAAGTGAAATATGTCAAACAGAGAAAGACAAATACCATAGGATTTCACATATATGTGGAATCTAAGAAACAAAACAAAGAAGTACACTGATAAACAGACTCTTAAATGCAGAGAACAAACTGGTGTTACCAGAGGGAAGGTGGATGTGGGGATGTGTAAAATAGATAAAGGGGATTAAGACCTTTAATCTCCTTTAAACCAGGGGGGAAAAAAAGAAAGAAGAAAGAGAAAGAAGAAAAAAATATTTTGAATGGACCAATTACAGTAAGACTATGGACTCTGAAAAACAACCTGAGGGTTTTGAAGGGTCAGGGGTGGGAGGTTGGGGCAACCTGAGGGTTTTGAAGGGTCAGGGGTGGGAGGTTGGGGGAACAGGTGGTGGGTAATGGGGAGGGCACGTTTTGCATGGAGCACTGGGTGTTGTGCAAAAAGAATGAATACTGTTACGCTGAAAAAATAAATAAAATGGAAAAAAAAAAGAGAAAGTAAAATGGTAATAAAGATATCCTCCTACAACTGTTGTCAGACAGGTAGTTTTATAAGAGAGGTATACTAAACCATCAAGGAACTGATCATCCCTATTTATTATAAGTTTTTTCACAATATGAAAAATTACAGTAAATTATAGAACTAACATTTTTTTTTTAAAAATTTCACAGAAAGAGAGATCACAAGTAGGCAGAGAGGCAGGCAGAGAGAGAGAGGGGGAAGCAGGCTCCCTGATGAGCAGAAAGCCCGACGTGGGGCTCGATCCCAGGACCCTGAGATTATGACCTGAGCTGAAGGCAGAGGCTTAACCCACTGAGCCATCCAGGCTGCCCTAAAACTAACTTTTTGAGTTAGTAATTTTTGATACAAAACCAGGCAAAAATCACAGACATATCAAGTGGTAGATAATTTCACTATGGAGATACATATAAAATTGTACGTTAAATTAACACAACAGTCCATTCCACGAATGCATCATGACCAAATTTGGTTTATCACTGGAATGCCAAGGTCATTCAATATCAGAAAACCTAGTAGTGTAAGACATTGTAATTAATTATTAACATGTTTGGGGTGAAAAAAAACATATTGGGTACAGAATTTGTCCTGAAATAAATGAAAATTTCCCACAACTATCCCAGAGCAAAAATGGAAGTGAACATTGTCTTCTGGGGCCAAAAGAGAATGGATTGGGCCTGCCCTTTGCTGTGGGGAGTAAACTGGACACCCTGATGGTGGGTGGGAGGTGACTCCTGTTGTGGGAAGATCTGTCACTGGTAACAAGGCCTTAAAATGTTGCTTTATTTTTATTATTATTATTTTTTTAAAGATTTTATTCATTTATTTGACAGACAGAGATCACAAGTAGGCAGAGAGGCAGGCAGAGAGAGAGAGGAGAAAGCAGGCTCCCTGCTGAGCAGAGAGCCCGATGTGGGGCTCGATCCCACGACCCTGGGATCATGACCTGAGCCAAAGGCAGAGGCTTTAACCCACTGAGCCACCCAGGTGCCCCTAAAATGTTGCTTTAAATATGTGAGTCCTAAGAAGAGACACAGTTTAAAGCAGGTAGAAGCTATTTGGTGTATTTTATGTCTTAGTCTCTCAAGCTGTTAGCAGGTCCTGTTTACTCTCTCCTTCTTGTCGGAGCTATATTATGGGAAATTGAAGATCAGTGCTCCTACTCAAAGCCAGGGTGAGGCCATCAGCAGAAGAGAGTGGAGTCCAGCAGAGCACCGATGAAGGTCAGTTGCAGCGGCCACAGTGTGACATCGAGCCAAAAAGCCTGGAGTAGTGTAAACTGCGGGTATAGTTTGAGGGTAATGATGACAAATAGATCAGTGGGGAATTATAACAATTAAATTATGGATAAAAAGTGGGTCATCACTTTGTTCAGCCACAGTCTGGAAAATCCAAGAAGTACGAATTTCTCATTTCCTCCTAAACTCTAATATAACTTAAGGTTTTTTATTTTCTAGAAATTCTCCTTTTTCCTCACTTACTCTGTATTTCTTTTAGTTTCATTTAGAAGAAATATAATCTGATAATATCTACCATTTATGGCATTTGGGACTCAAAAGATAATATTCATTCGTGCATTTAATTCTCACACTACAAGTAAGTATTATTTTTTATATATTGGAGCTGAAGACACTGAAACTTAGAGAGACTTGCCAGGGTGAGTAGAAAAGCCATGATTTGAACAATCGATTATGTGTCTGGATCTGAAACCTATTCCCTTAGTCACTAAATAATATTGCCTATTCTCTATTCTTTTATCTTAAAAATTACAAATGATAGCTTTCTCATTCAGCACTACTCCTGGCTCTCAGCAATATTTGGTTATTTTCAGACTTTAAAATGTTTGTCTATAGGATGTCTACGAAATAAGCATACCTCTAATAACATTTTTCATTGTATCAATCAGTGTTCAGAACAGGAAGGAGAAAAGGCTTTCCAGGTATATTGAGAAGGAAGACTTTTCATAGAGAAATTGGGAGCTTGCAGAATCATCGGAAGAGTGGGCAAGAGCCAGCTTTTGGCCAGTCCTCCAGAGTAAAACCAAAGCAAAACAGACCTGCCTTTTTAGGGGAACTTCCAATTCTGAGGCTACCTCTGGAAATCATGAGTTGAAATCATTCACTCTATTGCTGCCCATGAGTGACCAAAAAGTCATAACCAAATTCCCTCCTATTGTGCATCTGCTGCAAAAATTTTCACACTCCAGACAGCTAAAGTATGGATATACTGGAAGCCTGTTGTAGGCAAGTACTTCACATTTGAGTATTCACCCATCTGGAATGTATTTTTGAGAATTTTAAGAAAGAAAAATGCAATTCTAATCTTCTATAATGACAGATAATCACACAATTTCACCATTATCCCATCCTTTCCCTCACTGACATGTGATGCCCTTCCGATCATGAACCCTGTTCCCTTGTATACTTCTGGCTCTTTTGCAGCTCTTTAATTTGGTCCAGTTATCTTTTTGTCTATTTAAATTGGAATACCACACAGTTTTAATTACCATAATTTCATAATATATTTTTTACGACTCTTAAAGTTAGTGCTAAGTCCTTATTCTTTTTCTTTTAAACCACTGGCTCCTCTTGGCCTTTTATCATGCCATAAGAATTTTACATCTGGAAATTTCCATTAAAAAATTTGGGGTTTTGTTTGGAGTTGTATTACACTTAAATATTAATTTGGAGATCTCTTTATTGTTAAAATACTGAGTATTCCCATCTTCAGGCATACACTTTATTTACGCAGGTCTTCTTCAATGTCTGTCAAACAAATTTCCCAAATATCTGCATAAAGGCCTTATACATATTTTTCTAAGTTTATTCCTAGGTGCATTACTGCTTTTGAATGGAAACATCTTATATTATTGGTTTTTATCTTTGTTGCTGGTTTATAAGACTACCATGAATCCTATGGCCTTGCTAAAATTTGGATTTGTTCTTCTAGATTCATTTGGTTTTTCTTTTGTTTAGCTAATCATAGCCTCTAAGAATACTGGCAATTTTGTTTTCCCCTTTTCCATCCTTACACCTCCTATTTCTCGTCTCATGTGCTAAGAAGTCCAGCACAATGTTGAATACCAAATACACTCTGAATGAGGGACAAGCTGGATTAAGGGCCAGCTGGTTCTCACCAGGGGTGCTAATCTGTAAGGGGCGCTAAAACTTCAGTGGAATAAATCAAATATATGGTGCCAAAAAAACTCACGTTTCCACAAGCAATTCCTTATATTATTGGCAAAATGAATATTGGTCCTGCTCCCACCAAAGTGGCGCTGCCCTGAACAGAAATTTATTAAAAAAAAAAAAATGCTCCTTGCCAGCCAACTCTGAAGCTAGCTAGTAGACAGTCACCTGAACTCGGCAGTCACCAGCTGCTAAGGTTCAGACACAAAATAATGATAGCATACTGCTATTTACAGGGAACAAGGGATTTTCCTTATTCTCTAAATTTTCATTCGCTTTACTGTGATGCTTCCCAAACATACCTGGATCAGGAAAGAAAACTGAAGGTGGAATGTAAACCTCAAGAAAGAGAAAACACATTGCCTTTTTTTTTTCTTTTTTCTTTTTTTTTTACTTTAGTCACTGGAGGCAAATGAATAAGGAACTTTATATGAGAATAGTAGAAAATTGGTGTCACTCCATCTTTGCTAACTCAATCTGAATGAAAATTGTTTAAAGACTATTGTGAAAGGGCACCAAATAATTAGCTTGCATGATTTAGGTGCTGAGTTAGAGACTAACAGCTGCCCCCTTGTAAAAGAAGTATGATACATCTTTGAGGTTTTAAATACCTTTGAATGTTTTAAATACCTAAATTCTCTATTTTCAGGATACTAAGAAAATTGTCAGAAAGTTAAGCATAATTGTGTGCGCACATATATGCACACTGACAGACTTAAATATATAAACTAAGACCAAAGGTTACGGACATTTGTCCATCTGTCTTTTGGGTAGAAATGGCGCTATTGATACACATTTGACATATCCTTGAGTTTTCCTTCCTCCTTTAATTCACAGCCAAACATTTATATTATTTTGGTCTTTGTTTTTGGACAGTTTTTTGGATCTGTGCCAACATCTCGTACTGCAGTCCTGCCACTCACTCATTTCATTTTTGCTTAAAGTTGTTCTTTTCCCTTTTTTTCTATCTCCATGTCATACTTTCTTTTGGTCTTTGTTAGTTTTTTTTGTTGTTTTTTTTTTTTCCCCTGTCACTCACTTCATAGCAGTTCAGAAGCTCTGCAACAGAGTGAAGAGCTACTAACCAAGATTGGGGTGTGGGTGTGGGTGTGTGTGTGTGTGTGTGAGAGAGAGAGAGAGAGAGAGAAAGAGAGAGAGAGAGATCTGAAAAACGAAAAGGAGACATTCCTGAGGATAGACAAATCTTGTGTAGGTCAGCTACCATGGGGCTCTGAGGTATGTACAACAGGTCACAAATTTAGGATAGGCTACTGTGCAGATTGCTAAGTATTAAGTGTACTTGTTCAATTATAAACACAAGAGAGATTTAAAAACACATACAGTGTGTTTATTAAAGATGAAAGTAAAGTAATAACAATTAGAATAAGTATGAATATGAGAAGTGAACAAAAAGCAGAGGAAATCCCTGTTGAGCGTAATATATACTCAGAACCATTTTATTCCTAAGAGAGCAAATATTTATCATCAGACTCCACTCCCATGTTTATTTGACTACCTGACACAACCCTGCCTCCCATGTTGTTTAAAGACATGTATTTGTTCAGAAGACCTCTTTGGACCATTCCCAGCTGTTGTTGAATATTCACGCCCAAAGTGCTTGCTTCCAAACTGTCCTGCATTTCTCCCTTGAAATCCTCTCAAGGATGGAAACAGAAGCAGAAACAGAAGTGCTACCAACTGTGCTGCTTTTCCACAGGAGCTTGTTTTCTAGTGGAGAGATGCAGACATAAAACAACCCAGCGCCGTGCAGCGTCGGTGCGATGCTAGAAGACTGTAAAGAACGCGGGGTGAGGAGGGTGGGTGGTGTGCGGAAGAGGAGGTGGGCGGGAGGTCTGGGAGGTCTGCGAGATTTTGAAAATCCCATTAGAGGTCCAGGTGATTCTGCAGTCGAGGCCTGGGGCCAGTGGGCGGCAGGACAGGAAATGGATGTAGACAGGTAGGCAGGGCTCACTGAGAATACTAATGACTTGATAAGGACTTTGGAATGTTTCCTGAATGAAATGGGAGGACCTTGGAGGCTGGTGAAGGAGGGAGTCAGGAGGCATAGATTCGGGATATCTTTAAATGCATTTCCTAACTTCATGGGTTTCATTTCTCACCTATGAGAAGAAAGGGAACAGAGAGCCACTGAAGTCCTTACCAATTTTGATACATCCTATTGATAATAGCTATCATTTATGAGTGTTTATGGTGTACCATACACCTTACTGGCTTTGTCTCATCTAATCCTTGCAATAACCCTGAGCTAGATCTGACTACCCCCATTTATCACTAAGACATTGAGTAATATTAATACATCCAGTAAGTGAAGAACCTAGATTTGAACCCACATATATTTTCTGAAAGCCAATGAAGTTCTAATAGGACTATTTTTTGGTGCTTCCTAAATTCTAATTTTTTAAAAATAAAATGTGAAGTATAATAAGACATTATTTGAAAGATGGTGTCCAATTAATAAATTTCTACCTTCTATGAGGAGTGGATAAATAGAAATAGTTTGCACGTGCAATATATTAACAGTGATTCCACTTAAGTATAAAGAGAAATTTTAGATAGCGCAAGCTGTTACCATGGCTGAGGTTATAGGCATATCTCTAGATTTTTTTTCATTAATCAGAGTCTTGCGTATCTCAATCACTTTAAAAAAGTGTTGTTCTCACCAGATGTAAGCAGTTAAATAGCACGGGTACTCATGATTCTTTTTGATTCATGGTCTAATCTAGAAACATCTCCTAACAACCAGACATGCTCCCCCACCGGAAAGGATAGAAATTATTTGTCGAATATATTCTTAAACAATCATAATTGGATAACATACACTATAGGAAATGTTTTATGACGTATCAGAGGTCAGTTGTCTTAAATTAATTAAAAATTCTCTCAATTAAGTGATTACTGTGATGAAAATACATCTATGCATATACATGTATCTTATGCATACATATGCTCGAAGGAAAACAAAAATAAATGCGAACTTACAATATTCACAAATTAAGGAGCAGTTTATTTAACTCAGTGTTTCTGAACTTTTGAAAACATTTGTTCCTTTAGATTAAACTGAGAATTCCATAAACACACCACCCTGCATTCTGATCTAAAGGTCTGTCTTTGGTGAAAGCTCCTGGTATCTCCTAAGTATGCCTCCTAGTCAGTAAGGCATCGCTGAGGTTTATTCTGTATAGTTTTGCTTGCAAGAACAGTAGTTTTTTTTTCTCATGTAACATAAAATTATAACATACTATGTATTTTAAAAATTTCACCTCATCTGTCTACGTCTTCTAAAAATTCTGATTTGCCATTATCGTCTAACCTCTTTCTGAATCTCAAATTTAAATATATCTTTGAGTGCTTTCACATAATCTCTGCCCACTATTCAGGGGAACTGGGTGAGGACACGAAAGAAAGACATAAAGCTGAAATGTGAGAAAAAAAATCCCAAATAACTAGGCATGAGGATTCTTTGAAATTGTGATATGCCCACAATAATTTCATTGGGTTAACATTTTAGTTCCCAGTCTTGTTGGCGTTCCCTTTTTGATTAGTAGCTGCTCTTTCAAATACATACCAAACAACTTTGCTAGACTTCATTTGAATAATACTTGCACTCTTCAGGCAAGTTAATTAAAGCACAGTTGAAATTCTATTAGAGAGGTCTTCAGAATTTCTACTTAGAGGGAAGCGTCTCTATGAGGACCTTCTACTGTGTTACCCAACTGACATTTCAGATGTTACCTACTGCTCTTGAAAACTGTCCTCCAGGAAAAAACATACCACAAACAAATGCAAAATCCTAACTTCCCCATATCATAAGGAACAAATTACTTAATGTCTAATTACCTCCTTAGATACAGTTACACATCAGGAAAACAGTCATAAATAAAAAAGAAGAATGATTATGCTTGAGATTTGGTCACTGAAGCTACTAATAATTTGGTTGATTCCATTTCCCTCTACCCTGGCATCATTTACCAAATATCTCACTTGTGGGTTATTACCAAAACATAGAAAACCCTAAGAATGCTAGCACAGTTATTAAGTTATTACTATTCCTATTACTTCCTCTCTTCTCCTCTCTTCTGCTTTTTTCCCCACTAGTCCTCAAATAGGCGTATTGTATTCAAATGGATTAATTATCTTGCCCAGTTTTATGCTACCATTAAGACACTTTCAAAGCCAGCTGTAATAGCAAAGCCCACAGAAAAGTGAACTATTAACAATGAACATGTAATAGCAATTGCAATTATGATAAATACAATAAAAATGTACTCAGAAGTATTGAGTAAGTATTCAAGGTTTGAAAAAAAATTCACCATGATGAATTAACAAAGTGAAGAAAGTCAATTAGGTCTTTGTTTTCATGTCTTTGCCACTGTCTGATAACTCGTATCTATTCTCTTGTGTACGAATGGCTGTCAGATTAATATTTACAGCTACAAACTTAGCATCTTCATATGGATGTTCAAGGAAGCTTTATATCAATATTTGTTGTTGTTGTTGTTGTTTTATTTCTTTTCAGCCTAACAGTATTCATTGTTTTTGCACCACACCCAGTGCTCCATGTAGTACGTGCTCTCCCTATTACCCACCACCTGGTTCCCCCAACCTCCCACCCCCCGCCCCTTCAAAACCCTCAGGTTGTTTTTCAGAGTCCATAGTCTCTCATGGCTCATCTCCCCCTCCAATTTCCCTCAACTCCCTTCTCCTCTCCATATCAATATTTTTAACAACTTTATTGAAATAAAAATCACATATTACACAATTTATCCACTTGAAGAGTGTAGCTCATTGTTTTTACTAAGTTCACTGAGCGGTGCAACCATTATCATGATCTAATTTTATATTTTCTTTTTCTCCCCCCAAATACTCCATACCCATAAGCAGTCACTTCCTGCCCATCCCTCAGCTCTGCACAACCATTAATCCACTTTCTGTCTCTATATAGATTTGCTTATTCTTGACATTTTATGTAAATGGAATCATATAATAATGTTCCTTTATGACTGGCTTCTTTCACTTTAGGATCATGGTTTTAAGGTTCACCCATGTTTTAGTATTTTATTTCTTTCTATGGTTGAGTAATATTTCATGTTATAGATATCACAAGTTGTTTATATGCTTAATAGTTGCTAGACATTTGAGTTGCTTCCATCTTTCAGCTATTATGAATATGTTACTATTAACATTCATATACAAATTTTAATGTGGACATCTATTTCATTTATTTTGGAGATTATATATATAATATATAATATATATAAGCACATATATATGATATCATATAGAGATATACATATATCTATATATGATGTTTTTGAGAATTGTCAAACTGTTTTCCATTGTGGCCATGCCATTTTATATTCCCATCAGCAATGCATAAGGGTTCCAATTTCTTCACACCCTAGGAACACTTGCTATTGTTATTATTTTTTTTATTATTACAACTATCCTAGTGGATGTGAGATGATATCTTGTTGGGGTTTTGATTTGTATTTCCCTAAATGACTAATGATGTTAAACATCCTTTCATATGTTTATTGACCATTTGTATATCTTCTTGGAGATATATCAATTAAAATTCTTTGTTTTAAAAAATATTGTTTTATTACTTACAGTCCCCAGGAGGAGAGGGCATGTCATGCTGGGAGTGGGCACATAGGGAAGCATCAAAGTTCATCATAAAACAAAGAAAAGCCTTTATTGCAGTTTCCACAGGAAGGAATATATGAGGTAGGGCAAGCAAGTTTAGGATTGGCTAGCTTGAATAATTTCAGCAGGCTCTGGGCCTTAGGGACTGTCTCTGGTTTTCAAGCACTAGTGTGGTTAGCGTTCTGAGTGTGAGAACATGACGAAGGAAGTAGTTGAAGGTGTGGACTCTGGACTGATTGATACGTACTTGAAGAGGGCATTCCTGAGAGGAAAAGTCTCTGGGGGATGGGGGTGATGAGAGAGATGGGTAACTCAGGCATATCTAATCAAGTTGCCCAGAATAAGGCACGTCCACCATATGCATTTAGGGCAAATATTAAAGCATCAAATTTAGGGAAGCTAGAAACATATTTGATACATTTTTAATTGGGTTATTTGCCTTTTTAATGTGGAATTATATGCTCTTTATATATTCAATGTAAAAATCTCTTATCAGACATATAATTTGTAAATATTTTCTCCTATTTTGTGGATTTTTTCACTTTTATATGGTATAGTTTGCAACAAAAAAGGTGTTAATTTTGATGTAGTCCAAAATTTTTCTTTTTTCCTCTTTTTTTTTTTTTTTTGGTCACTTGTGATTTTAGTGTCATATCTGAAGGATCATTGCCTAACCCAAGGCCCAAGGTCACAAAGATTATTCCCCTATTTTCTTACATATAAGTTTTAGCTCTTATATTTAAGTTTATATTTAAGTTTATGATCTATTTCGATTTCATTAGGGTGTATGATATGAGGTGGTATGAAATAGAAGTTGAAACTCCTTTTTGGCCTGTGAATATCCAGTTTTTCCTATACCATTTGTTAAAGACTGTACTTTTCTTTTTTTAAGATTTTATTTATTTATTTGACAGACAGAGATCACAAGTAAGCAGAGAGGCAGGCCCCATGCAGGGACCCTGGGATCATGACCTGAGCTGAAGGCAGAGGTTTTAACCCACTGAGCCATCCAGGCGTCCCTGTACTTTTCTTATAAAATGATCTTATTACCCTTGTCAAAAAGCAACTGGCTAAAGATGAAAGGGTTTATTTGGGGGATCTCTATTCTATCCCATTGGTCTCTATGTCTGTCCTCATGTCAGTGCCATACTGTTTTGATTACTATAGATTTGTCTTAAGTTTTGAAATCAGGAAGTGTGAGTCTTTAACTTTGTGCTTCTTTTTAAAGATTGCTTTAACAATTCTGGAATTTCCATATGAATTGTAGAATCATACCATCGATTTCTGCAAAATTGTTAGCTGGGATTCTGATAGACATTGAATTTGTTAATAGATTTGAGGATGTCTTTCCATTTGTTTAGATTTTCTTTACTTCCTTTCTATAATGTTTTGTAGTTTCAAGTGCACAGTTTCCATGTTTCTTTTTTCATTTTATTTATCTGACATAGAGAGAGACAGGGAGAGAGCACAAGCAGGGAGAGCAGCAGAGGGAGAGGGAGAAGCAGGCTCTCTGCTAAACAGGGAGCCCAATGTGGGGCTTGATCCCAGGACTCTGAGATCATGACCTGAGCTGAAGGCAGCCACTTAACCGCTGAGCCATCCAGGTGCCTCTCCTTTTTAAAATATATGCTTAAGAAAGAGACCCTTAACTCCAGAGAACAAACTGATGGCTTAGAGGAGAGGTGGGTTGGGGAATGGTTGAAATAGGTGATGAAGATTAAGGAGGGCACTTGTCATGATGAGCACTGGGTGATGTATGGAATTGTTAAATCACTATATTGTACACCTGAAACTAATATAACACTGTTTGTTAATTACACTGGAATTAAAATAAAAATAATTTTTAAAAATCTACCTCTTAAAAAATTAATTTATGTTTAAAGATTTTATTCTTTTTGATGTGATTATAAATGGAATTATTTTCTTTAATTTTATGTTTAGAATGTTATTTGTTAACATATAGAAATGTGATTTATTTTTGCATATTGATCTTTTTTTAAAGATTGTATTTATTTATTTGACAGAGAGAGACAGATCACAAGTAGACAGCAGTCAGAGAAAGAGGGGGAAGCAGGCTCCCCACTGAGCAGAGAGCCTGATGTGGGGTTCGATCCCAGGACCCTGAGATCATGACCCTAGCCAAAGGCAGAGGCTAAACCCATTGAGCCACCTAAGCATCCTGTGATCTTATATGCTTATGTGCTTGTTGAGCTTATTTACTATTTCTAATAGTTTTTTGGTGATTTGCTTAGATTTTTCCATATATAAGATCATAACATCTACAAAGCAAAATTATTGTACTTATTCCTTTCCAATCTGGTGCCATTTATTTATTTTTCTCTTCTAATTGTGCTGGTTAGAATGTGCAGCACAATATTGCATAACAGTGTCAAGAGCAAACATTGTTGTCTTGTTCCTGATTTTAGGAGGATAATTTGTTTTTCACCATTAAGTATGACAATAGCCGTGAGGTTCTGTATATATGCCTGCTATTAGGTTGAGTAAGACTCCTTTTATTCTTATTTTTTGAGTGTTTTAATTGTGAAAGATTATTAAGTATGGTAAAATGCTTTTGCTTGCATCTATTGAGATGACTAGATGATATTGTACATTATTATATTGTTATAGCATATTACATTGCTTTCTGCATGTTGTGCCCATCTTGAATTCTGGAATAAATCTCAAATTAGTCATAGTATATGTTTTTACATGTTGCTGAATTTCATTTGCTAGGCTTTTTTTTTTTTAAAGGCATTTACATCCACATTCATAAGGAATATTGTTCTGTACTCTTTTTGTGATACCTTTGGTTTTGATATCAGGTTAATAATAGTCTCCTGGAATAAGCTGAGAAGTATTCTCCTCTGTATTTCTTTGGAAGTGTTTATGGTGTTAATTCTTCTTTAAATGTTTGGTAGAATTCACCAATAAAACCATCTGATCTTAGGCTTTTCTTTGTGGGAACTTTCTGAAAAGTTACTAATTCAATCTGTATGCTTGTTATAGGTACTTTGAGACTTTCCATTTCTTCTGATTAGCTTCAGTAGTCTGTGTCTTTCCAGAAATGTGTCCATTGCATCTAAATTATCTAGTTTGTTAGCATGCAGTCATTCAAAGTATTCTCACAATCCTTTCATTTCTGTAGCGATTGTAGTGAGGTCCTCTTTGTCATCCTTGAGTTCACTAATTTGAATCTTCTGTTTTTGCCTTGGTCAATATAGCAAAAGATTTTTTAATTTCATTAATCTTTTTGAAGAACCAACTTTTGATTTTGATATTCACTGTTTTTCTATTCTCTATTTTGTTAATTTTTTACTCTATCCTTTATTATTTCTTTCCTTCTCCTTGATTTGGGTTTAATTTGTGGTGCTTTTTCTAGTTTCTTGGGATGAAATATTGTGGTATAGATCTAAGATCTATAATATAATAATATATATTATATTATATTATATATATAATATAATATAATAATATAATAAAAAAAAAGATTTTTTATTCTAGGCATTTTCAGCTTTCAGTTTCCTTCCAAGCACTGTTTTAGCTGCATTCTGTAGATTTTGGTATATAGTGTTCTCATTTTTATCCATATCAAAGTATTCTCTAGTTTCTCTTTGATACTACTTTGACCCTTTTGTGACTTAGGATTATGTTAATTTCTACATACTTGTGAATTTCCCAAGTTTTCTTCTGTTATTGATTTCTAATTTTATTCTACTCTGGTTAGAAAGCATCCTATGTATGATTTAAATGCTTTTAAATTTATTGAGGCTTGTTCTGTAGCTTACCATATGGTCTATCTTGGAGAATACCCCATGTGCAATTAAGAATATATGGTCTGTTGTTAGGTGGAGTGTCTATTAGCTGTCTGGTAGCTCTAGTTCATTTATAGTTAGTTGTTCAAGTCTTCAGTTTCCTTGTTGCTCTCCTGCTTAGTTGTTCTATCCACTATTGAAAGTGGGGTATTGAAGTACCCAGCTGTTACTACTGAATTCTCTATTTCTCCCTTTGATTCTGTTTGTTTTGCTTTATGTATTTCACAGCTCTGTTAAGTACATGTGTGTTTATGTAATTGCTATATCCTCCTTGTGGATTAACTCTTTTATCATTATGAATTGGCTCTCCTTTTCTCTGGTACCATTTTTTAGTTTTAACTCCACAGTGGCCCATGTCGATATAAATCACTAACATGTTGAAAGTCACGCTAAAGTTCTCTTTCCCAGTTAGATTTTAATACTTTATTGTGAATTGTGAATGTATATATGACATAAGGCTGCTAGTATGAATCAAGGAGGATACTTTTTCTCCTTGTGTTCAGTGAAGGACTAATAGCTTAGAGTTTTTTTTGTCTGATCCTTTTTTTTTTTTTTGTAATTTTATTTTACTTCTTTTCAGTGCTCCAAGATTCACTATTTATGTGCCACATCCAGTGCTCCATGCAATACGTGCCCTCCTTAATACCCACCCCCAGGCTCACCCAACAGTCCCCACCAAAAAAAGCCCTCAGTTTGTTTCTCAGAGTCCACAGTCTCTCACGGTTCGTCTCCCCCTCCAATTTCCCCCAACTCACTTCTCCTTTTTTTGAGAGGGTGCCAGCTTGGGCACTCACATATTCTTTCAGACTGCCAGAGATGACTGTAATTTAAATTTAATTCTGGGTTTCTAAGAGTCACCCTTTACTAGAGTAGTTCATTTTTCAGTGAGGGTTTGGTCAGAGATTGTACTTAAGCCATTTGAACCAGTGAGGCTTCTGCTCTGTGTTGATGAGTCTGCATGGGGCTTGAGGAAAACTTGCAAGTCTGCACCATGGCCTCCTCTGATGGATTCTGAGTGGAGGCAAACTAGGGCATGTGCAAAGCCATTCCAATCCCCACAGTTGATGATGATCCCAGAGGGCTCTTCTTGGTTGTTTCTTTCCCTGGTTCTCTCTATTAAACTTTTGGCTGCTTCATTGTTTTGCAGTACCATAGAGCTACCCACCTTCTCTTAATTGTCCTCTGCCAAGATGTCTGTTGTTAGACAATGGCTTTAAGCATGGAGTCTCCTTGCTCTGTTCCAAATAAATTGGTTCCCTCAGGTGGAACTTTTGAGTTAGTCTTAGAGCCTGCCTTTCCCACTGGGTATAATCCCCTTGTAGCACTGAATCAGAGCTAGAAGGAAGCATTCTTTGGTTTTAGTGATACTCCCACTCTGAATGGGCCCTGCAGTGGTGTCTTGTCCTTAGTTTTCTTGGGTTGTCCCTCCTGGCATTGAACTGGAACAGGCTAAAATAGGAGCAAATGTGGTCCTAGTATTTTCAGCCTACCACACCTAGAGAAGTACTTTCATCCTGAGTAGGGACCGAGTGGGTAAAGGGAGATCCAATCCCCTACAGTACTGTCTAGAATAGACTTTCTGTTACACCAGGCCAGGGGTGGAAATAGGGAATGAAAGGTGCTCTTGACCTGATCCTGCTAGGATAAAACTTTGGCTCCATTCTTGGAGATGGGAGGACAGAGAGCTCCATCTTCTTGGCTGTGCCTGCCTGGAGTAGAATGTCTGGGGTAGCACTTCCCTAGTAGAGCTGGAGAGAGTTGTAAAGGGAGGGTCAAAAGCCACAGATTCAAAAGCTACAGACTCTTGACTTTCTTATTGAGAGCTGGTAGATTGTCTCAAGTGATTATTTCTCTATTCATTATATGCCTTTATGAAAATATTCAGGGCTCTTAATGATTTAAAAAAATTTTTTTTTCACCATTTAAATTGTTGCCCTTCTGGTGAGAAGCTCTGAAGTGGTTTTTATACTGCATTCTAGAAGTTCTGCCCCCTCCCCTTTCTCTTCCTTCAGTATTTCTTATCTCAGTAAATGGCTCCATTATCCATGCCCTCAGTAGATTTAAAGGGAGATTCAAATCTCTACTATCACCCTTACCTAGCGCAGGTTATTATCAACTCCTTCCCTAAATGTTGCAATACCTTCTTTAGTAGTAATAGTAGAAGAAATCCTCAAATGCAAAGCATCAAAGAATGTAATTCTGCTATCTTTTTCTCTTATTCTTTCTTTTCTGTGTTTGCATCTACTTATGGGCTTGCTGAAAGACGTTTGCACCTCTGTTACTGTATTTTCATTTATAGCATTTTTCATTCAATTTTTTAAATAATTTCTATCTCTAAGCTGATATAACATCTCACTTAACCTGTTTTACATCTTTTCCATGAGAGCATTTAAAATATTAACTATGTTATTTAAAATTCCCTGTCTAGTTCCAACATATTTATTGTGTCTGAATCTGGCTCTAATGAAAAAGTTTCCTTTGTCTCTTGCCATTGTGCTATTTCTCCTTGACTTTTTGTACATTTACAGTTTTCTGGTGAAACGTGAACATCATATTTTAGACAGCAGAGGCTGAGATTTTATGGCTGGAATTAGGCACGCCTTCCCTTGTTCTAGGCCATTAGAGTGAGATTTAGAGTCTGTTTTCCCAAGTTGAGCAAGACTCGGGATTTGCTACTATTATGGTTATTATAAACATACCATTGACTCCAAATTCCTGTATCAATACTTTGTATTTAGGCTGGAAGCTGGCTTGCCAGAGTTTTTCTCACTATCTGTTCCAATCTCAGTTGCAAGTCTCTCCTCTGTTCTATAGCTCAGACAGGATCGCTCTTCATGTTCTTGTCTCTCTTACACTAGTATACTGCTGTTACTCATTACTCTGTATGTGTAGAGTAGGAGAATATGGAGTTATTCTCTATTTTTCTAGCTAAGCTTTCAGTTGAGGAAGCACTCTGCTTCTGGACTTAGTTTATGTGGACTTCTTGGTGCTCCAGCTCTTTTTCCAGCTTTACTTCTTTGCACAGCATATATTCCTGCCACAACCCCTAGGAGTAAAGGGCCTTTTTCTGTTACCTTCCCCCAGCTGCAACGAATTTTTTTTTTTTAAGATTATGAATAGTCAGCTTGAATTTTTAGAGCATTCATCTACGAGTCAGAAGTAGTTCATTTTAACTAGAAGTCCATTATAATCACCTATCTGGTCTCTGACCTTCCCACCAAGAATAAAAATACAATCTAGCCAACTCATTGTTGAAATGAATTTTTAACATTGCCCCCCGGGGGTAATTGTTTGTTGCCCTTGTCACAGCAGTTTAAGACCTATGTTCAATACAGAAGATTGGAAATAAGATTGGGGTGGCGATGTTCATGTCTTTCTCACAGTGCCTGTTGTTTTCCTCTTCCCCTCAGTATTGCAAATGATGCTTCCTCAGGACTCTTTTCATTCTCCTAGGAGTACTATCCTCTTCTTAACCCACACTCAGCTTTTACCAATTTCTTAAAAATTTTAGCTGAATTGTTCTAACCACTGTTCTGTGACATCTGCCTCAAGTAACATAATGTTAACATCACATCTCTCTTTGCAAGCACCTGTCTTCCTTGAATTTCAGGTTAGTTGCTTGTCCAGTGACCTTTGCTCTTTAAGTATCTCAAGAAAACATGTGAATTTGCATATTTTCCAGTATTTTTGGTTTTTGGTTTTTTGTAAGGGTAGAAATGATTTTCTTTCCAGCTTTTCTATGGTAAGCAGAAGCAGGAAATCTATATTGCAGTGGATGATTTTAATGTTGCAGTGTTGAGAATAAATAAGGCATTGCTAGGAAAATGGGTGCAAGAAAACCAGGGAGGGTCCATAGTATCTCAGAGGTGAGCTGATGATTGCTTAGACTAAGGTGGTGATGGGGAAGATGGAGATAAGTGGAGATAAATCAAGGGATAGGTAAGAAGTAAAATTAACATGTTTGATTATAGGTTGTATAGAGTAGGGAAGGAAGATGGAGATAATTGTCCAAATGACTCCTAATTTTCTCGTTTATAAGACAAGATAGTGGGAAGACAGAAAACACCAGAACAGGATGATTTTCAGGTGAGGATGATGAGTCTGATTTTTGTACACATGGCATTTGAAGTGTCTTTGAGGCAATCACTTGAAGACTTTGAGTAGTATATAATGATGTAGATAGAGTTCAGAGATGTCTGATCTACAGAAATAAAATTATAAACCATTTCTTGTAGATCATAATAAAATCCATGGCCCATTGTAGAAACAACAACAAAATGAGAAGAAAAGAGGGCGTAGGACAGAGATGTAAGGAACTCCTTTAAGGAATGCCCCCCACATTGTTCTTAATGCTCCAATGATATGAATCCTCTTTTAGTGCATGTACTGCAGTGTACTCTTCCCCAACTCCAGGTCTTTGCATGTTTTCTCTGCTGGGATTGTTGTTCCTAATCTCTCAACTCCCCTTTCCCACCTTCAAACATTTTCATCAACTTCTATAAGGATCCAGTGATTAGCTTAAAGTTTTCTTCTACCAGGATGATTTTCTTCACCTTCTCTAATTAGTCTGTCCTACTCCAGAGTACTTTAGATCTCTATTCCATGCTCCCATCCTGTATTTCTTCATGAGATTTTACCTTAATTTCTTGTTCAACATCTATCTCCTCCCAGATGATAAGCTTCACAATTGCATGAATTTATATCTATTTCTCTCACTGATAAATGTGTTTGTTGTCCTGGACTAGTGCCTGGCCCATAATGGGCATTCAATAAATATCTGAATAAGTGTATGACCAGGTTTTATCCTGCTTATTGGCCATCTGAAGTTGTGTGCTAGGGCTCATCTGAAATCCACATTAATACTGACTAATTCCTGAGCTACTGCAGTGGAGGTTGAGATGACATCTTTTCAACATTCCTTTAGCTCACTGGAAGGAAAGCTGGGGGATGCACAGGACAATAATGGATGGTATACATTATTTTTATGATCTGTTTGGGGTAAACTAGAATTTCTATATTAAGTGAGTTAGAAACAGACTGAGAAATAAAGTCTTTCTCCTGATTCATCTCTCCCTCCCTTCTTTTCTGTGTCTGTCTGTTTCTCTTTCTATCTCCTTAACACAATGCTTTTCAACTCTTTCCTATTAAAAGTCACTACATCCTAATGAAGAAGAAGAAAGAAATCTAGAGGGACTTGAATATATTATCTATATTTTCTTTCTCATTAGCTTAACATAATTATATTAATCATAATCAGTGCTTCTGTTTGGAACCTGGAATTATTAATGGCCCATTCCTGTCAATACTTGCCATTAGTCCTGTGTTACATCATAGCCTCTTTTCTAATAAGGTAACAGAGAAGAGTGTACAATTCTAAAGCAGTAAGGTATAACAAGGTGTGTAATTATTGTACAATAACCTTCTCTCAGGAAGTAAAAAGAAAGATATTGAACAAAGAGCAACATCCTTGGAAATCCTTGCTGTGTAGTTATTATAACCTAGCTATGCAATAGTTATATCACTTTTGTGAAGATTTTAAAAAATTATAACATAAATTGTTTAAAAAAAAGAAAGAAAAACATTGGGAAAAATTATAAAGAAAATGCCAGTTTATGAAATAAGTTTTACTATTTTTAACTTCATTCTAGTTAATATTGCAGTAGATGATAATTTCCCTGCCTGTTGGAGACTAGTTTTTAAAAATGTCTTCCAAAATTAGGTGAAATATTATAACAGGACTTACTTTTCTTGAGCAAAGAATTGAAATGATGGTTTATGCAAAGTGCTTATTAAACAAAATAGAAATACAAAGTTAAAAATTTCAAGCTTTTAGAGTCACTAGCATTCAAACTTTTCAGAGCGGAAACTGAACAGTTCATAAGGCTGTCAGTAAGAAACATAAAGAACCCCAAATTAAACTAAATATGACTTGATAGCTTCATATCTATATTTAGCCATACGTAGGTGGTTCAGTGGGGGAGACACCAGAGTATCTTTAGGCTGATATTGTCATTTTGCTACCTAAAGAATGTTATTCCAGCTATGGGTCTTTCAGCATTTCCTTCAGACTCAAACATTTTAGAGGTATCAGAAAAACCTTTACTGAATGAATGATGGAACTTTCTATAATTGTTAGTGCTCTAAGGATAACACTTTGTCTCATGATATTTCTTTCTTTTTTTTTTTTAGTTCTAAGGCAGTACAATATAAATTGTGATAGCTCAAAAAATACTTGTTGAACCCAAAGAACAAACAATCCAATCAAGAAATGGGAAGAGGACATGAACAGACATTTCTGCAAAGAAGACATCCAAATGGCCAACAGACACATGAAAAAGTGGTCCACATCACTCAGCATCAGGGAAATACAAATCAAAACCACAATGAGATATCACCTCACACCAGTCAGAATGGCTAAAATTAACAAGTCAGGAAATGACAGATGCTGGTGAGGATGCAGAGAAAGGGGAACCCTCCTACACTGTTGGTGGGAATGCAAGCTGGTACAACCACTCTGGGAAACAGCATGGAGGTTCCTCAAAATGTTGAAAATAGAGCTACCCTATGACCCAGCAATTACACTGCTGGGTATTTACCCTAAAGATACAAACATAGTGATCCAAAGGGGCACGTGCACCCGAATGTTTATAGCAGCAATGTCTACAATAGCCAAACTATGGAAAGAACCTAGATGTTCATCAACAGATGAATGGATAAAGAAGATGTGGTATATATACACAATGGAATACTACGCAGCCATCAAAAGAAATGAAATCTTGCCATTTGTGACGACGTGGATGGAACTAAAGGGTATCATGCTTAGTGAAATAAGTCAATCGGAGAAAGACAACTATCATATGATCTCCCTGATATGAGGACGTGGAGATGCAACATGGGGGGTTAGAGGGATAGGAGAAGAATAAATGAAACAAGATGGGATTGGGAGGGAGACAAACCATAAGTGACTCTTAATCTCACAAAACAAATTGAGGGTTGCTGGGGGGAGGGGGGTTATGGACATTGGGAAGGGTATGTGCTATGGTGAGTGCTGTGAAGTGTGTAAACCTGGCAATTCACAGACCTGTACCCCTGGGTTTAAAAATACATTATATGTTTATAAAAAAATAAGAAATAAATAAAAAAATTTTAAAAATCTAAAAAAAATACTTGTTGAATTAACTAACTATATTGAGATAAAATTATTTGGAGAAGTTAGTTTTTAATGTATGTAATGACAAAAGAGCAAGTTTGGAAAGGCACTTAGATATAATTAAAATAAGGAAGATAAAATGAGATCAGATTGTGAAAGTTATTGAGAATTTAGGGCTATTGGCAGCTTCTATAAAATATGTAGACCATTGTTAGCTCTTGAATAACCATTTTCATCACAAATTTGCTGTAAAAATAATGACTGACCTATAAAGGGCAGATTCTTGAATGCAATAAAGTTAAGATGTATAGGGAAAAAATTACAGGAAATTACATGGAGGTAACATAATTTTTTGAGAAACATGTCATCTTGGATACTCTGTAAAGCGGGAATATCTTGGAGATGGTATCTGTGGTAAATCACTAAACCTGATGATTATCAGGTCTTATTTGATTTGAAGCCACATTTTGTTGTTACCCTGATAATGGAGAAAGCAATGAGCCCCCTAATGATATAAACATATATAATAAGAAAGAAGAGCAAACTCAAAATCTTGAATAAGTATCTCATTTAATGAGTAAAGTCACTTCTTTTATGATGGGAGAAATTCAACATCATTAACCTATCATCTGGCAGCTAACTGTCCTTGAAATACAGTTCCAGAATGAAGTGAGATTGGTCCCTACTACTGAGAAAATGGGCAATCAGTATTGGCAGTGGCCAGGTTAGTCTTGGTTAATGTTATGGACTGAATGTTTGTGACCCACAAACTCACATATTGAAGGCTTAATCCGTAATATAGTGGTGTCTGGAGGTGGGATTTAGGAGATAAGTTGATTTGGTTGAGGTCATGGGGGTGGATCCCCTGAGATAGAATTGTGCTCTTATGCAAGGATGAAAGGAACGAACTCTCAGCTATGTGAAAATGCAGCGAGAAGGAGGCTGTCTACAAGCCAGGAAGCCATCTCTCACCATGCTGGTGTCCTGATCTTGAACTTCCAGAGTCCAAAACTGTGAGAAATAAATGTTGTATAAGCTACCAAGACTATGATATTTTATTATAGTAGCCTGAGAAAACTAAAACAGTTAAAGAGGTGCAGGTCGCTTGCTCAATAATATCTCTGTCCTTCTCACCATGGTCCCCTTGTTCGTTAGCCCATTGACCAAACCCAGCACTAACTAGAAAGTACTTCCCCAAAAGTAGTACAATCTTTCACAGAGTAGACCATCTGTCTGCCTGATAGTTAAGGATCTCTTCCACAATAGTGGTCCTTATTGAGCAATTATATGAGACTATTATATGTAACTATTCTCATGCTCTGGTTCTATTTTTAGAACATCTTCTACATATGGACTAAAGAGTCAGCCAGATTATTAGTCATTAGCCAGCAATCACTGGAGAACCTGACCTTGGTTTACCCTTTCTTCCTTTCAAAACAAAGAAGTCTTGCCCACTGGGAAGATTTCAGAGTCATGCTGAATGGGGCTATATACCACAGCAGTACACTTCAGCTTGTTTTAATATATTAAGAAAAGCTAATAAACTAGGCTTGAGTTTTCTTTATGCCCAGCCAACTAATCATAGAAAACTCTACAGAAAGCCATACCAATTAAAAAAGAAGCAATGTAGCACTAGAAAATCTGAGGGGTATGAGTAATTGGCTCAAGTAACTATTACCTTCTGGGTCGGCTTATTACTTTTCCATAGATATTATTTTCACTTGATTGCTGTTGTACATATTCAACTTCATAGTCAGAATAAGTAATACCCAGAATGGTAATACCCTGCTCGTGATGACATCTTGTTAGTAACTTTGAAGGATATAAGGTTTTATCTTCCTGTGGCTAGCCTGGGATTACTATATTAGGGAAAAGAAAGGCACATCATCCCCAATAATGTTCAAAATGGAATCCTGAATTTTTAAAATAAATCTGTTTGACCCCCAACCACTTTCCTCCAACCATCCAGAAAGCAGGTGAAAGAGAATTTTTCCTTTCTGATTATCCCAGAGGCTGCATTCAATGACCAAATTGCATTGGAAAAGTGTATGCACTAGGTGAAGAGGAGCTAGGGAAGGCAGTTTTGTGATAAAAGGTACATCATTGTCAAGTAGCAAATGGTCTAAAAAGCCAAAGAGGGCTCTTCTGGTGTGTCTTGAGTTAGCTGATCAGTAGCCGCAGAAAGTACTGTGTTGGTGAACCAGACCCAGGCATTTAGGAGAATCTTTTGAGAATCACAGTCCGCATTGAGCCAGTGGCTTAGTTTCATGTGGAGGAAGTGGGGATAAAGTTTCCCCCAAAAGTATAACTGCCATGTTTCATGTAAAACTGAGATACCAAAGGGGCCAGGAAAGATGCATTCTTGCATATAACATTCCCATTTGACAAACAATGCTTTTTGAGCCCTTCCCACTTTGTTAGTCATTGAGTCTGAATTAACCCACGTGAAAAAGGAATGTCAAGTCAGAGAGTCACAAGACCTCCATGGGCAAGATACTGTTTTGAAAAGAAATCAGTAGAAAGCTAATAGCTGCTTTTCCAAAGATGTGTGTTTGGTAGACATGTCAAGAGGCCATAATTTTAAAACCCTAAGGACTGCCTCCACATGGAGGCTATCTCCCTTTGCCAGAGGTTCCAAGTGGTAAAAGCATAAGTACCAGGGGCCTGTGCTATCTCTAGCACCCAACAGGTCCAATAACGTGCTGTCCTTTGTTTTTGGTGGTGAAGGCCAAAGAAACAGCAGTTGTTCTTTGGCTGCTGGGTGGATTGAGCATTGTGAATCCATTCTTATGGTCCTAATATTTACTTAGCAAACCTAGTTTTCTCAGTGTTTATTAGCACCCCTGTTGGCAGAAGTGCAATGGGGCTATTGAGACTGACACTGCCGTCTTGCTGAACTAAAGGACATCACTATAATAGAAGCTCTGGATAGCTGAGGGAATGAGTAATCTTCATACTCAATCCTAAAACCCCTTTAGTGGCAAGTGGCAGTGGGATTTGTCTCACTATCTTCTCTCCTGAGCTCTTCCCAGGTTGAGATAATGTCCTTTGGCATTTATATGAGAAGGAAGTACCAGTGTAGAACACATCAATTTACAGAAGCAAGCAAGCAAACAAACAAACAAACAAAAAAACCACAATACTTTGCGTTGGCCAAAGGATCCCACTCAATGGATCTTGTTAGCTTATCTCCTCCATTGTGACCCCTGCCTGAAATAGATCAGTGGGATCATGGCACTCCTTCTCTCCTGCATCTGTGTAGGTTGGAGACTGGGCTGTCATTTGTCACAGGGCCATAGCCATAGAAGATGGAGTCCTTCCCCTCTGTGATGTCCTCCGGCATATTGAGGAAGTAGCTGATGTTAGGTTCTAGTGAGAGTGAGAGTGAGGGATAGGGTTGAAGAGAGTTGGAGAGAGACAGAAAGAGAGGCTCCATGCCAGTAAGTAAAGGGCATTTATTTTCAGTGCCAGTAGGCAAGGCACTTCTGTTTTGAATGACTATATCATGGCTCTACCAAATGAATTTCTAATGCTTTTGTTCCACCCAAAGATCTAAATTAGAGACATCTCTTCCTCCTCCTGCCTGGGGGAGAGTGAACAACAACAAATGGACTTTTGAGGCAGTTTGTTTCTTTCCTACATCCTGGCCTTCAGGCTCCTGGAAAGGTAAGACAATAGGAGACCCTTTTCTCCCATCTCCCCCAACATTTGGGTGAGAGCATTTGCTTCTAGACCCTGGGGAGGCTTTTCAGATCCTCTAACTCAGTCTACAAACAGCTCTTTCCTTTCCAGAAACCGATGTCTCTGTCGGCATCCTATCCTTGTCACCAGAACAGTCACAAATGTTGAAGTGTCTGAGATTTTATTCTTCCAACGAGCTTAACGAGTTAGCCTGCGACAGTTCTACAGACGCTGGCAGAAGGCACACAATTCCTGAGGTAGAGACAAAGGACTTCATTACTCATGGCAGAGTAGACAGACAAAGCTTCATGTCTACATTGGTTCCTTTGTCCCCAAAGTCCCACAGGGCCCAGGTAGATACTGCACACACAGTGGGTTTGTGTCACAGCTGAAAGGTCTTGCATTTAGGAAACCTCAATCTTTCACAGGGATTGTTAGCAAACCAGCCTGACCTTTGCACTCAAAGGACAATAGGATCTCTATCTTCCCAGGCTGTTTTCTATGCAAATGTCCTTAAAAAGCTAGTGCAGGACATTGATTTGAAAACTAGATGTGCAGAAATATGATATTCCCATGGAGAACAGTCTTCCAACATATTTTTACCTGATGTTCCATGGTTAGGAAATCAGTTTCCACCACAGTCCAGTACTAAATCAATCCATTAGCGATTTCCCAAAAGGAGAACAAACAGTTGACAAAGATGAAATGGTTTTGTTCCAAAACCCTAAAGTATTCTGCTGTGATTCTTCTGCATGGGCTTGTTGCAAGCCCCATCTAATCGGTCTTAGATGCTGAGGTATGCAGAATAAGCCCCTGCAAAAGAGGCTTACATCCTAATCTCTAGAACCGATGAATGTTAATCTCACATGGCAAATGGGCATTAAGGTTGCAGATGGAATCAAGTTTGCTTATCAGATGACCTCTGTACCTATAGTTACTTCTGCTTCGTGTCTGCGGTTTGCACTGTGGCATAAAAGAAAAAAATAGGGGCTTTGGATCAGACAAAGTGGAATTCTGATTCTATAGCTTGGACAGGTTATTTGGCCTAGGTCTCAAATTACTTATGTGTATAATAGGGATGACAAGAGCTATATTACAGAAATGTGATGTTTAAATGAGATAATATTACCAGAGAAGATGCTCAAGAGATGTTAATTTCCAACTTCTTACTCTTATATTTTGGGAGGACTAGGTAATCAATGTACATCTTAACTCAAATAACATACTACTTGTATTAGTTTGGTAGGTCTGATGTAACAGAGTCCCACAAACTGAGCGCCTTAAACAATAGAAACTGTATTGTCTCACTGTGTTAGAGGCTAAAAGTCAAATATCCAGGTATCAGCAGAGTCAGTTCCTTCTGAGGGCTGCGTGGAGAATCTGTCCCATGCTTCTTGCCAACATTCTAGTGATCTGCTGGCAATCTGTGACATTCCTGGCTTGCAAAGCACCATCCTGACCTCTGTCTTCATCTTCAACTTGTCCTCTTCCTATGTGCATGTCGGTATCCAATGTTCCCTTTTTGATAACAGCATCAGTCACATTGGAGTGGGGCCCACCCTACTTCAACATGAATTCATCTTAATAATCATATCGACAAGCATCTTATTTCCAAATAAGGTCACATTCAGAGTCACTAGGGGTTAGAATTCCAAGGTATGAATTTTGGGGGGACACTTTTCAATCCATAGTAGTATTCTAAGCCATCTGCACTAGTGACAGCTTTTTGTAAAACTAGGAATTTAATGTTAATAATTGTCAATCCCAATATCATTTTCTTCTACTAAAGAGTACAGGTTTGTCAGACTGTCAGGTAATATTGTCTACTATAATAATCGACACAAAATGTTTATTGAAAGCAATTACTGAAACATTTCTTTAGTTAAACATCATATAATTGTCTTCCCACAACATGGTAGTATAACCAGAGAAGGTCAAATCATTGTCAATGAAAGACCCTCTGTAATTCAGGGAGCTTTAGTACTTACCATCAGACTAAGTCAAACAACATATTATGACACCATACTTTTCATATTATAATACCATATTATAATACCATACTTTTCAGGGGCTCTGATTAACAGTGATAGACAGCACATGCATTATGTATTGATTACTACTTTTAAAGCTGCTTTGTAGGCAGCCTCTCTTTAATAGTAGTACTGGACGGAGTATAGCCCTGGGTTTGAAGAGAACTCTAGCAATAACCATGTTCTGAGGATTCCCATAACAGGGTAGGATTCATGTGATTCCGTCTCTCTGTTCCTCACTTTTCTTTTGCCATAATCATTTGATTGATAAATGTGTTGAGAAACTGCTATGTGTAAAACACAACACTGACCTATGTGCCAGAAAGCTTTACTATTAAAGACCCCACCATTTAGTAAGGGGAAACAGTCATGCATCAATAATTATAATATAATGTGGTACTTCTACTTCTGATCAAGATGAAGTAACAGGAATTAAGCCTTCTGCTGAAACAACTCTAAAAAGCACAAAATCTATAAGTCGATGACTCTGAAGACATCAGACATCAAGCAACAAAGGACAGCGGTTTCTGAGAAATGAGAAATAAACTAGGTAAGCTGTAAGATTGCCCCAGCTTACTGCCTGGAGAGAGTATCCCAGCCATAGTACAGGGAGGAAGAACCCAGGTGGAACTAAGTGGATCTTTTGAGGTGAGGAATTGAGGCTGAGAGTTTTCGGGGTAGATTATAGAAAAGAAGTACATTGTACAGAGAGAGCCCAGGAGACCCAAAACAGTCCCTCGCCACTCTTCAGTTATGGACTGATCGTCATAGTAGATGAGGAAATTATCCATGGCCAAGGAAGGAACCACCTAAAAAGATTAGAAGGAATAATGCTTGGAGCTCATGTAGGGCTGAGAATCATCTGTTTTCCTGCCAGGAAGAGTAGAAAATCTCATAATTCACAGAGCATCAGGCTAACTACTCAGTAGTGGACCAAAATTAGCCCAGACTAAAGGCTGCTCTGGCCTAGGTTAACAAAGCTCCAAACAAAGTCCCAAAAGAGTCCGACTCTTTCCAAGTAACTTAAGTGTGTCTCAGAACAAAGTTCGAGAATATTTATAGCAATATAAAAATACTCCAACCTAGCAAGTTTAAATTCACAATGTCTGGTATCTAGTCTGAATATTATCAGGAATGAAAGAAGCCAGAATGTCTGACCCATATGAGAAAAATAATCTGATGTGGGTTGTGATACTGGGGATATTTATAAGAAATCATGGGAGCACAGAGGAAAGGACAGTGGACTCTGCTTGGTTAATATGAGTGGGGTCGGTATTCATAGGGCTTCACAGAGGAGGAGTGAGTGAATTAAAGAGTGAGCAGGTGTCACCCAGGTGAAGACAAAAAGTATTTGGGACAACACCCCGGATGTCCCACAGCAGAGTCATGCAAGGACAGATTTGCTATGACTTTACGACATGGAAGTGGGTCAGTGTGGCTGAAGGTAGGGAGAGGCAAAAGAAGATTCGGGAGAGCCATGTGTGAATCATTACATAGGGCACAACCTTTTTGGCAAACTTTCTCTGTAAAGGTCCAGATAGTAAATATTTTAGACTTTACCGACCACATATAGGTCTTACTGCACACTTTTTTTTGTGGCCCTTAGGCCATAAATTGCAGATGCCTGCTGTAGATGATGGGGCAGGATTGAATGTGTGTCAAAAGTGAAAGGCACTGTGGGAAAATGTCTGGCATCAGAGGGAGCGTGTGGAGAGCAACTCGGGAAGAACAAGTTTATTTTGTATTGAATGATTTTTAATGAATGCAATATTAATCCTTGCAGATGAGCAATAATCATTAAAGTCAATTAAAATGATAAAAAAAAAAAAAAAAAAAAAAAGTGAAAGACCTGTGAGGTTTGTATTTTAGAGCCATCATTTTTGCCAAAAGTGTGGAACATATATTTGAGGGGATGAGGCAAGGGGACAGTTTAGAGAACAGTTGTGTTAGCTCAGCTGAGAGCGAACAGGGTGGGTAGGGGAGCCGGCTTTAGGAGTCTGAAGCACTGAAGAAAAGTCTGCCTTGTATGAGAGATTTGGGACTTCCCGGCATACATCTCAGTTTAAACCTCAAGTGTGGATAAGGTCACACAAGAAGAGCAGGCTGAGGGAGAAGACGTGCTATCGAAAGACTAACACTCGCTGGACACAGTGACTTGTTAGCGCATTCATCCTTAATATTACGCCCTATAGATGGATTTACTACTCCCATTTTACAGATGATGCACCTGAAAGCTTGGAGGGGTTGGGCAGCTTATTCAGAGCCACCAAGGAGAAAGAAAGAATATAAAACCAGTCCTTTGGGTTCTAAAGTTTTATTCCGTTCTCTGTTGCTCTCCTTAGACATCATGCTGGTGGCCTTGGGCCTTGTGGCTTCCGGTCACACTGCTCCCCTCCTCACTGCTTGTGTCTCACTGCACTTTGCCTTCGGCCGGTCGCCAGTGGTCCAGGGATCCAAGAACTGGCCCAGCTGCTCACAAAGGAAGGAGACTCTGCGTTGCTGCTGAACGCCTAATATGTTACCCTTTCCAGAGGGCACACCTTTTCTCTCTGCGATGAATTTGGCCTCCATGCCCTCGAATTTCAACCAACCCCACTGCCCTACCACTAATCCTTGAAAAGTTAAAAATTCAGATAGTTCAGACACATAAAATTCACATGATCCTTGAGACACTCTCCTGTAGTGAGGAATTTCTAAAAGTCGAGCTAGCACTGCAACTGTTCACAAAGAGAAACTGGCCAATATTCATAATTCTTCAAACATATGGTAAGGCAGAGCATATTTTAAATATCAAGAACATTTACTCGAGACCTTCCCAAATGGTTTCAGAATTTTATTTGGGGTTTGGACATGGATCAAAACATGTATTTACCTGACAGAGCATGGCCTGCCTAAGCCTTCAGGGTGTGTGTGTTTTTCATGCCACAATATTAAATATACATATTAATTAAATTTTGCATCCAGTGTTGCACCAGAACTAGGAACGGCTTTGATAGATAGGCAGGACTTCACTGAAGTAATTCTAACATACTTTTCTTCACACGAGTTTCCCCTTTTTATTTGTTCAGCATGGAAAACAAACACTGAGCATATGGAAGGATAACAGGGAGTGCTGAAACTTTAAAAAATATTTTGTGCAGGTTTAATTTTGGTTACATGGGACTTAATGTTTTGAAGAATTTAGTGCAAATTTTTCTTCATTCCTAGGGAATTGGCCGATCTGAAAAACAGAATTGTGCTTGTCCTTGAACAAGCAGGAGATTTGGGAAGAAGGAGGCAGGGCTGTGGACTCTGCTACAGATTCGTTTCACTCGCAAGAAGCTGAGGACATCAGAGGAGGGCATATTTCACAGAATTACACCAGTTTGCTCAGAAAACTTGAAAAGACCCCACGGCTTTCACTTCCCCAATATTTTACTCTAATTCTCTACTCTACTGTAGCAGAACTCTTCTTTTAAAACTGAAAGTTGCATAAAAAGACTGAAGAGAACTATTTTTTAAATTCATTGGATTGAATCTCGATACCAGAAATCTACCAGGAATCAAACAGTAACATGAATCAAGAAACAATGAAATTACATAAATGTGATAGGAATAGGATACCAGCTAAACAACAGATCATTTGTAATGTCTTCGTTGCTTAAAAGTACTTAGGTCTAATTTTCTGAATTTCTGGCTCCTCCCCATCCCTATATCCCCCATGCGTCCTCCACAATTTCTTTCATACCATCCCTTTGTTTGCACTGAGCTGTCTTTCTCTGTCCAAAGTATCTAACATTCCACTTTTCATTAGAAATCTACTTTGATTACAGGGCAGGAGGGGGCACACAGAGATGGGAAAATAAAAATGTTCTCTCCTTTTTCTAGCAGAGTCACAAACATCTGACCATTCTTTGGCTTTAATTTCAAATGAAATGAAATGTAAAGCATCCGTAGACAAACATTTTATTATGCCTTGTTACACCCCTTCATACTTTTCCAGGAATGTGGCTTATTGATAAATATTTCTATAATATTAAATCCGTGGACCAATTTATTCCTTTTCATTAAAGGAGCCCCAAAAGAGTGATGCTTTCTTCTATATGAAATAAAATTACATTTGTTACATGTGGGTATATGTGTGTGTGTGTGTGTGTGTATTATTTTCCTGTTTTTAAATGCAGCACTTTAAGAAGTTCCTTTTTTAACAGCAAACATAATAGCATATTTTGTCTTTAGAACTGTATTGTTTCTGTGAAACATGAGATCTCGTGTGGATTTATAAGCTTTGAGAAATATGAATATAATAAAAGAGGCCAGTGTCACTGACATATCGTGAACACCCACTACTTGTTTTTTAAATAGTAAATGCAAAACACATTCTAATTAGTAGCTATAATCCTGTTACTTGAAAGATTTATCATGTTGACTCTATTGCAAATGTACCACCTTATAGATCAGAAATTTCTAGTGAAGATTTGCTTTACAAATAAAAGAAGATATGGCTGCATATAAATCTGGGTGTGTGCATAATTGAAAGAGCTATAGAAACGAAAATGGGGAGGGAACGAGCAATTCCTGGAATTGATGCCCATTGAATCTCTGCCCATTTCTAAAAAAGAACCTTGAAAAAAACATACCCTGGCAAAATATTGGTTTCCATTACTTTTCATTTTCTCTTGCCAGGATCAGAACCAGATGTTCTGTAATATAGCAAAGTCTGTTCTATTGGCATTTTTGGTTGTATTAACTTCAGGAACTACTGGAAATTTTATGTGAGAAGATTCACAGGTGATTAGCATCCAAATTTCCTGAGACTTCAGAGGTTTTGATGGGGTTGGAGAAGAGAGGCACACAGTCAAAGTGTCCAAATATCCTGTGTTCTCTTCTTGATATGTTCATATTCATAATGAAATACATATGCTCATGTAACTTATCTTACAACATATGGTACAATATAATTGAAGAAAGTCTTTGCAATTATTTCACCCCTCCAAAAAAAGAAAACAGTTCTACATTACTAATAAAAACTAGTCAGGGCTTAGAGTGTGTGCTAGAGATACAGATTTTAAATATAGTCTACCCAAATATCCCACAAGTTTAAGTGAAAATAAGAAAGGAACATGGTACGACTAGGCTGCAACTTGGGGTAGTGTCATTTCCTCTTTTTTTTCCCCCTCTCACTTAACCTACTACAAACCAACCTAAGTGATTTCTAAACTGACAACTAAAACATGTAAAACTTGAAGTTACGTGGGCGATCATCCTTAAAATAAGATGAACACTGGGTTGGTGCATAAACAATGAATTTTGGAACACTGAAAAGAAATAAAATAAAACAAAATAAAAAAAAAAGATCCGTGACTTTCATCCTCTGTAAATTTTGTTTAATCAGTTAATGGGGGGGAATGCCTCTTAAAATGTAACACCATATTTAAAAGAACACCCCCCCCCCCACGCGCCCCCACCCACATTACATTTGAAGAGCTGGTCAAAGTGCTTGCATTTAATAGCATTTCTGGTATTAAATTCAGCAACTGTGCCATAGTCTGGCTGTCATGAGAAGCTTGCTACCCCCTGGAAGCTCTGTCTCTGACACAGCATTGACCCTGTGACTCAGTTTCAACTGGTTACGCTTCCATTTTTAATTTTATAATGGTGATTAGGTGGGGCAATGAACGACATGTACTTTGGTGAAGAGAAAAAGGATAATAAAGTTAAGAATATTTTGCTTTAGTGAAATAACTTCTCTGAAGAGGCTCCCAATTCTTTGTTTTATTTACCACCTCAGTGGTGGTGTGGAAACAAGTGTGATGAAACAGAGCAGGTGTCTCTAAGAATGGGAAGGAAAGGTGGTCACTAAAGTGTCAAACTTCCTATGTCACCCCATCACACACACACACACACACACACACACGCATGGCTCTGTGAGTGAATTTCCAGCACACTGTTTCATATCCTGTGGGAAGAATGGGGATCAGAAAGGTTATCGATGAAGTTAGGCAGGCTATGACCAAATGTTCAGAGACTCCTTAATCACAATGCTGCTGGGCTGGGCTCAGATCCTGACATTTTCCAAAAGGAAAAGCCCTTCCCTTTAGGAGGGCTTTTGTGGACAGGTCATCTAGAAGTATTAGACAACACTTTCCCCAAATATATTACAATCATATCTATCAAAAAACTAAGCAATGCAAACTCTCCTTGTATAGATTTTTTCCCATAATATATGCCAATGAACAACACCTCAGTCACTAGCTGAAGCTTTATCAGGAATTACTTGATAACCCACTGAGAGAAAGAGGGAAACATACACAGTGGAGGCTCTGGGGACTGGAGCACTGGGATTTAAGGAACAGGATGATAGAATGGGAAAAAAGAGCCAATGTGGGTGAGGGCAAAGCATGTTAATGGTAAGTCTCTATCTGTTTCACAATTTTTCCTCAAATTGGCTTTGACAATGAAATTCAAATTATATTCAGACATGTTCTAGATTGCCAATGCTGAGGACAATACTTGTTTTTCTCCAACTACACTGCCCAGAGATGGACTTAAGTATGTATTACTATTCTAATTCCTAAAATGGTAAATCAGCTTTAGAAAGAAGCTGGCTCACTTCCAAAAGGTGGGTTTTGGAATCTCTGGAAACATCAAGAGATATTTTTCTTAGAAGATTGGCAAAATGCCCCATCGCCTGGGGAAAGGGTTTGTTATCATATTTGCCAGAGTATAAAATATAATTACCCTCTCTGAACCAATATGCTTTGAGCTGCTCCCAGATAGCTAATCAGAGTTGATCTGTTACTATCCATCGCTTCCCAAGTAAAAGCAACCATAAGGCCTTGATACCAAGAGACCTCTAGGTAGACTTCTCGACCATCTGACATACCCCAGGCCAATGAAAGAGTGTATAAAAAGAGCTGGCCCAGAGGAAATAGGAGGGCAATACTTAAATGTCTTAAAATTTAAACTGAGCTAAGTCAAATGCAGGTGTGTCTTATAGTCTACAGATAGGATGATCAGACAATTTGTTTTCTGAAGGTCTGAAAGAAAACCAGTCCATCCTCTGGAAGCATGAGCCCTACAAAGGAAAAACAGTCGTGGTTCTGGTTTAGAAAAATGGTAAACACCTAACAAATCACATCCCCATGCTAGCCAGGCACCCTGCAAGACCACTGGGCTTCGGATTTAAAGAGTTCTGCACTAAACGTTACAACCTAAGAACTGCTCAGTCTGACTCAAGTGATTGTAATTATTCTCCCCACCTCTGGAACCACTGCGGAGGGACCAGCTATGTGTATTAGGGGAGCATCACCTCTGGGAGGACTGGTATCAGCTGTCAAAGGTGACCCCACATGGCAGCACAAAGCAAGGGAGACCCTGCTTCACACTGCATCTGCTCTGAGGTTAACAGATCTACCGGGAAAGAGAAAAAGAGATTTTCTGGCTAATTTGACACATCAGGTATTAGAGTAAATAACTGGGAAAAAAAGGTTCCTACCACTATATTTGTTACCTGAGTTTGTGGAGAAATTTACATTGACTATATTCACAAGAAACCCTCTCAATCCTTGGATTACAAAAGAGAAAATTTAGGTTAGGAGGAATAATAGTTGGGGGTAAGGTGTTGATCTAAATATTACATAGCAAGTTAGTCCCACTTCTGATGTCTCTTGCATGGCGTTATTCATTACAACAGGCACCATTTTCTGAAGTCTCACAGCCTTGCTACTGTCCTTTGTGGATTGCTGAGTTCATTCACTTATCATTCCTTTACCCACTTATTCAATCAACAAATATTTACTGAACAACTATTATGTGCCGAACACTCTCCTAAATGCGGGAATAGAAAAGGGAAAAATACAAATTCCTTGTTTTTGTAGAGCTTCATTTTTATTCAGTTTGTTTGTTTTCATTTGCACACTCAGATTGAGAGAACAAAAAGCCATGTTGAAACCTGTGACAAATAGAACATCTCAAAACTTCAAAATCATCCTCAACAACTGGACATTGTCAATGAATTCCATCTCCTGGACATTGTTTGATCAAACACTCCACCCCCATGTACCTAAATAGACTCATCATGACTTACGGTGGATAAGATATCATTTGTGGACTAACAGTCAGATAAGGGTTAACTAAGCAAAACTAATGGGGGCAAAACTTTCTTTGTACCCATCCTTCATCCTTGGTCTTCTCCTGTTCTGATTTTTTTCCCAATAGTAGCATCATCTTTTCACACTGGTGATAGAGCCTCCTTCCTCAGTCTTTCCCCTTCTCCTTTTTCTCATACCTACATTCCCTTCAGAGCAAGACGTAAATACGTAGTGAGGGTTTTTAGTGCTTTAACCCAGGTACTTTAGCAGGAATCAGAGCAAATCCCTAGCAGAATTTAAATCCAACTAGTACTAAATCTAAAGGGTCAAGCATTGATCGTGTGGGGTAGAGCATAGGGAAATATTTGAACAGTATTTGATTCTTGTAGGCATCTCTGAGTCTCTAAGTTTGGGATCACAATCACTGATGCCATTTTGGATATCACTATAATGATTTTCATTATATTGATATCAAGTTATGAGATACAAATTTACATTAGGAAGTTGGAGATAAGGTAAGATATTAATTCTTCTAATTTTTTTACTGCATACTAGCAAATCATTAGTTAATACTTGTTCGCCAATTTAGAAACTGTCAACAATATACTCATCTAATTTTACTGTTCATGCAATTTTGCATAGCTCAAATACAGAACTCATAGGCACTACATGTTTCTAAAAAAGCAAAACATGGAGACATTTAGATTGATCTTAGATTTAATGCTGCACATAGATCCTCACAAATTCCAACTTAAAAGAACCTATAGAGACAATAAAAAAAGGAACATTCACAACCATTACTACTAAATAAAGAAGATAAACAAACATGAGAAGAAAGGAATCCCACCAAGTGTAAGGCAAATGAAGTCCGATTTGGAAAATGCTTCTCCAAGCTTTGACTTTGGAACAAAAAAAATAAGAAAATATGTTGTACTTCTCATTCTCTCAGAGACCCACAGCCTCTGCCAACTCAAGCCTGCTCACAAAGTGCTGCTTTTGGGAGAAAGCTAAATACTGTGCCTTTCCTGCTTCTTCAATCCTGGCTATTTACAAGCAATCAGATTTAGAAAATTACAAAAGCCAAGAGACCAGTAAGTTGACAATAGCATGCCTTGTCGTTTGAGAGGTACAGTCTCTATGGCTATAGGTCAAAGAGAGATATAAAGGAGTCCCAGAGCAATAAGTGCCAGCTTAGCAGTGTAGATTTCGTATGCTCCACTGGTTATGAAATAATATATTAGTGCCTGCTGAAAGTAGAGGATTGGATAGGTACTGTGCAACTCAAATCCCACAGCTAAGAAAAATAATAGAAGAAAACTGATCATCTCTCAGCTTCAGGTAACCCACAGTCATGTCACTAGTAAATATTGTCTGAAAATATCTTGTCCCATTTGAATAAAATCAAAGTAAAAGAATGTATATCTTTTGAAAAAGGTATGTATAAACAATGGACTAATAAACTGTGAAAAGAAATCTCAAAAAGTAGATTTACACTGAAAATTAGAAAAAAGTTTCAGGAAACAAATTGGCACGTCAATGAAATTAAGAAGATGTGCCTACTATAATGCTATTTAGGTGTTAAGGGACAAAATCTAAAATCAAAAGTCAAGAGGATGGACTATAAATGGATATAAACAAAAAACACTTCCAGGAAACCAATATGCAATAACTGGAGGTAGTAAAGATAGAAATGATAAAAAAGAAGATGTAATTAGTCATCTGATGTCCAGACTTGCAAATTACCTTACATCTCAGAGCAAAAAGAAGATGTTAAAAGCAAATACTAAGAAAGTGAGACTTGGACAACAGAGAAAAACAAATAAGTTTAAGTCATGCTCCTGAAGAAGCAGCAAGAACTTTTGGTCATAATCAAAGACATATCTGGAGAAAATATTCTGAATTAAAAGGCATTCATGTTAATGAATGTGTAGGTTTCCCATATTTTATGTTAAATGACTGGGGGAAGACAAGTCATTTCCAGAACACTTCCAGAAGAAATATTTGCAATAATAGGATTATGAAAATCTCTTCAAGCATTATGGATATATCAAAATGCCATGTGGTTTTCCTTCACAATATTAATAAAGAATAATATAGTGATATATGCAAAGAAACTTTGTAGAGCAAGATTATAAAAAATTTCTTTTTATATGTGAGGAAAATATATTGTTAGATATGCAAGAACATGGAAGATACACTGCCTTCTGTATAATTTATAATTGAAGACCTAAAAAAAATAGACATAGGATAAAATTAAAAATGAAAAATTTAAGGCATGAGATATTGTATACATGACTTTAAAATTAAATGTCACAATGTCAAAATTATTCAGGAAGTAACATGTATAATATAGAAATTTTAATAAGTGACCACATTCTAATATTGGTATATGTATACAAAGAGAAGTGCAGGACTCTAAGTTCAGATAAAGGCAAAATTATGTACCTTAAAGAGAAATTGAAAGTGTATTAAAGAGAAACTAAAAGTTATTTCAACTTATATTAGGCTGAATAGAGAATAACGGTTAGTATTTTTGTTGAGAAACATAAGATAACCACTAACAGACATATAATTTATACATCTTAAGAGTTTTAAGTAAATGTAGAAAAAAATCTATTTACTAAGATAAAAATAAATTAATCAGTAAAATTTTAAAAATATAGTGTATAAGATGACAAAGTAAAATAAATGTCAATAATAATGATGAATACAGATCAACCATATTTTTTATGAAAGAAAATAAGATTCTTAGATTGGTTTGATAAATAAGATGGCAGTGCATCTCAATTTAATGATTTTAAGAGATTCATCTATCCCTAATGAAATAAAGATTAAAATTTTAAAAATCAGAAAGACATCATACAAATATAAATACAAAATAAAAGGGAATCATAAATAACATTTCAAAGAACATCCTGAAACAAAGGCCATTTCATTAAAGTGAACAGTGAAGACAGACTGCTAAATATATGACCAAGCTCAATAAGAAATATACAGTTACATGAAGAACAGCATAAAATTAATAGTCATGAAAGAAAACTTTATAAGGAATTTCTGCCATATCCCTAGTAGAAAGGCTCAACTCTCAAACTTAATCCAACTCTCAAAATTAATCAATTAAATTCCTAATTTTCAAAACTTGAAATTGCTCTATCATTCATCAATAAGCAGAGAGTATATAAATATTTTTAGGAAAGATAACTAATGAAGCAAGACTTATTTACTAAATATTAAAATATACTAAAAACAATTATATTGAAAATAGAATAAAAATAAAATAGGACAGATCAGTTAAAAGGAAGAGAAATTTTGTAAAAAAAAATCCCATCAAAAGTCCATACTATCTACTAAATATTGTATAAAAAATTCAGCAGATAATAAGTAGATTATTTGACAAATGAACCTAAGATAATTGGTTAAGTATAGTAAGTAAATCCAGGTTAATTATAGTTAAATAACACAGGAGGTGAAATGGACTTCCAGGAAGATCCTAAGCTCACCACACAGATACATCTAGATAACACCCATATCAGTGTAAACAATCCAGAAAATGTTTTGCACACCCCACAGCTAAATGCAAAGAGGCCATATCAAAGAGTGTAGTTAGGGCAGAGATGTGATCCTGAGCTTAACAGATCCTTGGTACTGGTCTTGGCAGGTGGAGAGGGGAAAGAAACAGACCCTCATGCCAGCACCCCAGGCACAGGGAATACACACAGAGAAAACAAATCCCCATAACATTCAGCTTGGAAACCCAGAGGCCCTAATTTCCTCAGTTCTTACAATCAGCAGGGCTTAACACCTGGAACTTTAAAAATCAGCAGTCTCAGCTCTGGAAGAGCCAGGAGGGCAAGAAGAAACTGAGTGCCCACCATTAAAGGGACAGCATGAAAAACAACCCTGTAGAGATATAACATAGAAGCAGCAGTTTGAAAATCACCTGGGGTATATAGGAAATATTTTATTAATGTCACAGCATATACTGAAGCAAGAGTGATTATTAGGAGTCTTCTCCAGGAACAAAGGAGCTGGAGGATGCTATTTACCTCCTCCAGCCCTCAGCCTAGACACACAGACACCTGTAGGAACCAGCACGGGCCAACACTTTCCAACTAACTTGCTAACAGCATGCCATACCCCCATTCTTCTGTGAACGCACCCTCTCTAGCCCCATGACAGGAGTTTTCTAAAGTGCCTCCAAGTCCTTTCCTACAATAGACCTGTGAAAACCTTGCTAATACCACATGACCCAACTGCACATTCTCCTGTGGACCTCCCCGTCTAACACACCCTTGGTGGAAGCCCATCCAAAGTGTTGCCCCAAACACTTTAGTGGGAGTGCATAAACAGCCTCAGCAGGGGTCAGCACCACTCCAAAGTCACTCCTGCCCTGGGAAGAAGGGAAGACAACCACACACTCCAGTCCAACTGTGACCCCAGCAGTGGGCTGGAGGCAGACTGCTGGTCTGACTACAGAGCTCACCAACCAAAGGAAGCTTCTCAGGGCCCAACACAGGAAAAGCATCCTGCAGTTGAATGCTACCATCTCTGGGATACACCTGGTCTCACACAACTCAAGTCCAAGGTAACCCCAGACTTGCCAACCAACAGCACAGGGACCAAATGCTGCCCACAACTGGCAAAGAGAGCCATTTAAGATGACTGGACTGAAGGAAACAGTGGCTCAGCCACAACACCAGGGGCACACAATACACAGGAGACACCCAAGAAGCACAACATTCTGGTGAACAGAGGACAATGCACTGTAGGGCACTGCAGGATCTCTTCTTCATAAGGCCACTACTTCCAAAACAGGAGAAATAGTTGACTTCCTGACACACAGAAAGAGACACAGAGAGGCAGACAAACTGAGGAGACAGGAATATGTCCCAAGTCAAAGAACAGGACATAATCACAAAAAGAGACCTAAGCAAAACAGAGACAAGTCATATGCCTGGTAGAGAATTTAACATAATAATTATAAAAACACTCATTGGACTTGAGAAGAAAGTGGAGGACTTCATTTAGACCTTCAACAAAAGATAGAAAGCATAAAAAAAAAATTCAGAGATGAAGAACTCAATAACTGAAATTTAAAATACCCTCGATGGAATAAATAGTAGAATAGAGGAAGCAGAGGAATGGATCAGTGATGTGGAGGACAGAATAATAGAAAGTAATCAAGCCAAACAGGAGAGAGAGAAAAAAATATTTAAAAATGAAAATAAACATAGGGAACTCAGTGGCACCATCAAGTATCATAACATTTACATTATAGGGATCTCAGAAGAAAGAGAAAGGGCAGCAGAAAATTTATTTGTAGAAATAATGGCTCAAAATTTCCTGAATTTGGAGAGGGGAACAGAAATTCATATCTAGGAGGCACACAGAGCCCCCTAAAGAATCAACTCAAGGAGGTCCACACCAAGAGACATAGTAATTAAAATGACAAAAAGTAATGATAAAGAGAGAATTTTAAAAGAACCAAAAGAAAAGAAAAGAGTTACATACAAGGGAAGCCACATAAGGTTCTCAGTATATTTTTCAGTAGAAACTTTGCAGGCCAGAAGAGAGTTCCGTGATATATTCCAAGTGCTGAAAAGCAAAAAAAAAAAAAAAAAAAAAAAAAATCAAAAACCTACAGCCAAGGATACTCTATCCAGCAAGGCTATCATTCAGAATGAAAGGAGAGTTAAAGTTTTACAAGTAAACAAAAGTTAAAGGAATTCATCACCACTAAGCCAGACTTACAAGAAATGCTAAAGGGGATTCTTTGAGTGGAAAAGAAGGACCATAAGCAGGAGTAAGAAAAGTAGGAAGAGCAAAAGCTGTGACATTAAGTATATCTATAAAATCAGAGATTAACAAAATAAAATGATGTAAGGTATGACACTGTGTACCCAAAACATGGTGTTCAAACTCAAGTGGCCATATGTATGTTATACATAAACATAATGGTAACCAAAAATCAAAACCAGTAATAGTCGTGCAAAAAAAAAAAGAAAGAAATCCAGGTATAACATTAGAGAAAGACAGCAAGCCATAAGATAAAAGAGCAAGAGAAGAAATGAACAGAGAACTACTAAAAGAACCATAAAATAAATAACAAATGGCAATAAGTACATATTTATTAATAATTACTTTGAATAAATACTTTGAATAATTACTTTAAATAGGCTAAATGCTCCAAAAAAAGTAACAGGATGGTGGGATGGTTAAAAAAGCAAAAACCATATATAAAGAGGCTTAGACCTAAAGACACATGAAGACTGAAAGTGAAAGAATGCAAGATGCTTGGGTGGCCCAGCTGGTTAAACATCTGCCTTTGGCTCAGGTCATGTTCCCAAGAGGCCTGGGATTGAGTCCCACATCAGGACTCCTTGCTCAGCGGGGAGCCTACTTCTCCCTCTGCCTACAGCTTTCAATGCTTGTGCTCTCTCTCTCTGACAAATAAATAAATAAAATATTTAAAATAAGAATAATAACAAATTTTTAAAAAGTGAAAGTGAAGGAATGGAAAAGCATTTATCACACAAATGGAAATGAAAAGAAAGCTGAGGTAGCAATACCTATATCTGACAAAATATACTTTAAAGCAAAGACTGTAACTAGAGACAAAGGACACTGTATAATCATAAAGGGAACAATCCAACAAGAAGATATAACAATTGCAAATATTTCTGCCCCAAATATGGGAGCACCCAAATAAATAAAGCAGCTAGTAATAAACATAAAGGAATTAATCAATAGTAATACAGTAATAGTAGAGGACGTTAACACCTCACTTACATCAATGGATAGATTATCTACACAGAAAATCAACAAGAAAACAGTGACTTTGAATGACACATTAGACCAGATGGATCTAACAGATATATTCAGAACATGCCATCCTAAACAGGAGAATACACATTCTTTTCAAGTGCACATAAAACATTCTCCAGAATACAGCACATATTAGGCCACAAAATAAATATCAACAAATTAAAAAAGATTGAAATCATACCATGCACCTTTTTTAACCATAACACTATGAAACTAAAAATCAACAATAAAAATCTGAAAAGAACACAAATATATGGAAGTTAAATAACATGATTGTAAACAATGAAAGGGTCAACCAAGAAATCAAAGAGCAATTAAAAAAATATACATGGAGACAAATGGAAATGAAAACACAACTGTTAAAAAACTTTGAGATGTCTTCGACAAAGCAGGAAAATATATACAGTGGAAAAAAGACAGTCTCTTCAATAAATGGTGCTGGGAAAATTGGACAGCTATATGTAGAAGAATGAAACTCGACCATTCTCTTATACTGTACACAAAGATAAACTCGAAATGGATAAAAGACCTCAACATGAGACAGGAATCCATCAGAATCCTAGAGGAGAACATAGGCAGTAACCTCTTCGATATCAGCCACAGCAACTTCTTTCAAGATATGTATGTCTCCAAAGGCCAAGGAAACAAAAGTGAAAATGAACTTTTGGGACTTCATCAAGATCAAAAGCTTGTGCACAGCAAAGGAAACAGTCAACAAAACAAAGAGGCAACCCATGGAATGGGAGAAGATATTTGCAAATGACAGTACAGACAAAAGGTTGATATCCAGGATCTATAAAGAACTTCTCAAACTCAACACACACAAAACAGATAATCATATCAAAAAATGGGCAGAAGATATGAACAGACACTTCTCCAACAAAGACATACAAATGGCTATCAGACACATGAAAAAATGTTCATCATCACTAGCCATCAGGGAGATTCAAATTAAAACAACATTGAGATACCACCTTACACCAGTTAGAATGGCCAAAATTAGCAAGACAGGAAACAACATGTGTTGGAGAGGAGAACAGTGTGGAGATTCCTTAAGAGATTAAAAATAGAGCTTCCCTATGACCATGCAATTGCACTACTGGGTATTTACCCCAAAGATACAGATGTAGTGAAAAGAAGGGCCATCTGTACCCCAATGTTTATAGCAGCAATGGCCATGGTGGCCAAACTGTGGAAAGAACCAAGATGCCCTTCAACGGACGAATGGATAAGGAAGATGTGGTCCATATACACTGTGGAGTATTATGCCTCCATCAGAAAGGATGAATACGCAACTTTTGTATCAACATGGATGGGACTGAAAGAGATTATGCTGAGTGAAATAAGTCAAGCAGAGAGAGTCAAGTATCATATGGTTTCACTTATTTGTGGTGCATAACAAATAACACGGAGGACATGGGGAGATGGAGAGAAGAAGGGAGTTGAGGGAAATTGGAGGGGGAGATGAACCATGAGAGACTATGGACTCTGAAAAACAAGCTGAGGGTTTTGAAGGGGCGGGGGGTGGGAGGTTGGGGGAGCCAGGTGTTGGGTATTATGGAGAGCACGCATTGCATGGAGCACTGGGTGTGGTGCAAAAACAATGAATTCTGTTACGCTGAAAAGAAATAATAATAATAATAAAAAAGAAGTTAAAAAAAAAACTGAGATGTAGCAAAAGTTTTTCTAAGAGGGAAGTTTATGGCAATACATGCCTACCAAGTAAACAACCTAATCTTACACCTAAAGGAGCTAGAAAAAGAAAAAAAAAACAAAACCCAAAACCAGAAGAAGGAAAGAAAAAATAAATGTTAGAGCAGAAATAAACAAAATGAAACTAAAAAGAAAAGAAAACTAAACTAATAGAACAGATCAGTGAAACCAGGAGCTAGTTCTTTAAGAAGATCAACAAATTTGTAAATCTTTTGTCAGACTCATAAAAGGAGAGAGAGAGGACTCAAAAACAGTAAGTAAAGAGAAGTATCAACCAACACCACAAAAATACAAAGGATTATGAGAGAATATTATTAGAAATTATATGCCAACAAATTGACAACCTAGAAGAAATGCATAAATTCCTAGAAATATATAACCTCCAAAGACTGAATCAGGAAGAAATAGAAGATTGGAACAGAATGATTTTCAGCAATGAAACTGAATCAGTAATAAAACAAAAATAAAAACAAAACAAAACAACGCTTTCAACAAACAGAAGTCCAAGAACAGACAGCTTCACAGGTAAATTCTACCAAACACTTATTTTATCTTTTTAATTTAAAATTTAGTTAGTGAAGGTACAGTACAATATTGGTTTCTGGAGTAGAATTCAGTGATTCATCACTTACATTCAACACCCAGTGCTCATCTCCTATAGATGCTTTCTTTAATACCCATTACCTATCTAGCCCATTTCCTACCCACCTCTCTCTAACAACCCTCAGTTTGTTCTCTGTTGTTAAGTCTCTTATGGTTTGTTTCCTTTTCTTCCTTTTTTCTTCCCCTCCATCCTATATGTTCATCTTTCCATATGTTCATCTTAAATTCCATATATGAATGAGATCATATGGTATTTGCCCTTCTCTGTCTTATTTCACTTAGCATAATACACTAGCTCCAGCCACATCATTGTAAATGGCAAGAGTTCATTTTTTGATGACTGAGTAATATTTTGTTATATCTATACACCACATCTTCTTTATCTATTCATTAGTTGATGGACAATTGGGCTCTCTCCATAGTTTGGCTATTGTTGGTAATGCTGCTATAAACATTGTGGTGCATGTACTGCCTTGAATCAATTTTTTTTTTTTTTTTTTTGTATCTTTTGGGTAAATACCTACTAGTACAATTGCTGGATCATAGGGTAATTCTATTTTTTTAAAATTTTTTTTAGGATTTTATTTATTTATTTGACAGAGAGAGAGATCACAAGTGGGCAGAGAGGCAGGCAGAGAGAGAAGGGGAAGCAGGCTCCCCGCTGAGCAGAGAGCCTGATACGGGGCTCGATCCCAGGACCCTGAGATCATGACCTGAGCTGAAGGCAGAGGTTTAACCTACTGAGCCACCCAGGCACCCCTAGGGTATTCTATTTTTAACTTTTTGAGGAACAACCATATTCTTTTTAAAGTGCCTGCACCAGTTTGCATTCCCACCAACAGTGCAAGAGGGTTCCCTTTTTCTGCATCCTTGCCAAAACCTGTTGTTTCCTGTGTTGTTAATTTTAGCCACTCTGAAAACCTATTCTTCTAGAACTATTCCAAAAAATAGAAGAGGAAAGAAAGCTTCTAAATTCATTCTATGATGTCAGCTTACCCTTGGTACCAAAATCAAATAAAGACACTACAAAAAAGTAAAACTATAGCCAAGATCTCGATGAACTTGATGCTAAAATCCTCAATAAAATGTTAGTGAACCAAATCCAACAATACATTAAAAAAATCATTCACCACAATCAAGTGGAATTTATTCCTGTGATGCAAGGATGGCTCAATATTCACAAATCAATCAATATGATACATCACATCACAAGAAATAGAATAAAAGCCACATGACCATTTCAATAGATGAAGAAAGAGCATTTGGCAAAGTATAACATCCATTCATGATTAAAAGAGAGTAGGTTTAAAGGAAATATGCCTCAACATAATAAAGGCCATATATGAAAAACCCATAGTAAACATCATACTTAACGGTAAAAAACTGAGAGCCTTTCCCCTAAAATCAGGAACACAAGATATCTATTCTCATCATTTTTACTCAACATAGTAGTGGATCCTTGAAACAGCAATCAGACAAGAAAAAGAAATAAAAGGCATCCAACCTGGTAAGGAAGAAGTAAAATGTTCACTATTTGCAGATGACATAATAGAAATTCCTAAAGATTTCACCATCTACTAGAATGGATAAATGAATTCAGTAAGGTCACAGGATACAAAATAATATATGGAAATCCTTGCATGTATGTACACTGATAATGAAGCAGTAGAAAGAGAAATCAAGAAAACAATCCCATTTACAACTGCACCAAAAATTATAAAATATCTGAAAATAAATTTAACTAAAGAAGTGAAAGACCTGTATTCTGAATGCTATAAAACATCGATGAAAGAAATTGAAGACAACACAAACAAATGGAAAGATATTCTATGCTCATGGATCAGGAGAACAAATATTGTTTAAATGCCCATTTTATCTAAAGCAATCTATAGATTAACACAATCTCTATCAAAATACCAATAACATTTTTCACAGAACGAGATAGAACAAATAATCCTGAAATTTGCATAGGAGGAATCACAAAAGACTCCGAAGAGCCGAAGTGATCTTGAAAAAGAAGGGCAAACCTGGAGATATCAAAATCCCAGATTTCAATAAATACTACAAAGCATTAAATCAAAACAGTGTGGCACTGGCACAAAAATAGACACATTGGACAGTCTCTTCAACAAATGGTGGTGGGAAAACTGGACAGCTACATGCAAAGAATATAGCTGGACCACTCTCTTACACCATACATAAAAATAAACTCAAAATGGATTAAAGATCTAAATGTGAGACCTGAAACCATAAACATTCTAGAACACAAGCAGAATTTCTCTAACCTTGGCTGCAGCAATATTTTTCTAGATATGTCTCCTGTGGCAAGGAAAACAAATGCAAAAATAAACTATTGGAATTACATAAAAATAAAAAGCTTCTGCACAACAAAGGAAACAATCAACAAAATTAAAAGATATTTTAACTGAATAGAAGATATTTACAAATGGCATTTTAGATAAAGGGTGAGTATCTAAAAATATAAAAAGAACTTCTACAGCTCAACACAAAACAAAACCCCATAATAATCTAATTAAAAATGGGCAGAAGAGATGATCAGACATTCCTCCACATAAGACATACAGATGGTCAACAAACACATAAAAAGATGCTCAATATAACTCATCATTAGGGAAATTCAAATCAAAAAACCACAGTGAGATATCACCTCACACCTGAGTGACTAAAATAGAGAACACAGGAAACAACAGGTGTTGGTGAGAATGTGGAGAAAAAGGAGCACCAGTGCACTGTTGATGGGAATACAAACTGGTGCAACCATTGTGAAAAACAGTATGGAATTTCCTCAAAAAGTTAAAAATAGAATTATCATATGGTTTAGTAATTCCACTATTGGGTATTTGCCCAAAGAATATGAAAACACTAATTTAAAAAGATATATGCACCCTTATGTTTATTGCAGCATTATTTACAATAGTCAAGACATGGAAGCAGCTCAAGAGTCCATTGAGAGATGAATGGATACACACACACACACACACACACACCCATATATATACACATATACATATGTACATATATATATATATATATATACACACACACACACAATGGAATACTACTCAGTTATAAAAAATCTTGAATGAAAAAAAAAGAATGAAATCTTGCCATTTATGGCAACATGGTTGGATCTAGAGAATATAATGCTAAGTGAAATAAGTCAGTCAGAGAAAGACAAGTACTTATATGATTTCACCCACATGCAGAATTGAAGAAACAAAACAAATGGACACAGAAAAAAAGAGGAAAACCAAATAATAGACTCTTAACTATAAAGAGCAAGCTGACGGTTGCCAGAGGGGAGGGGGGTGGGGGGTGGGTGAAATAGCTGAAGGGGATTAAGAGTACACTTATCATGATGAGCACTGAGTAACATACAGAACTTGAACCATTGTATTGTATACCTGAAACTAATATAAAATCGTATGTTAACCATAGTAACATCTTTTTTAAAAAAGTAAATGAAATGGATCTAAGTATAGCAAAGATTTTATTAAGCATAAAAGCAAAGAAATAAAATTAAAAGGAATGTTGCTAAGGAATGAAAAGATTGCTAGATGTTAAATCAAATATGACAACGTATTTACACTAAAATAATAAAACAGGAAGACAATTAAAAAAATGAAAAGCAGGGGTACCTGGGTGGTGTGGTCATTTAAGCACCTGACTCTTGATTTCTGTTCAGGTTTTGATCTCAGGGTCATGAGACAGAGCCCAGCATGAAGTTCCACACTCAGTGCAGAGTCTGCTTAAGACTCTGTCTCCCTCTGGAACACCCCCCCCCACACACACACACACACTCTCTCTCTCTCTCTTTCTCTCTCAAATAAATAAATAAATCTTTTAAAAAAAAATGAAAAGCAAGGAGCCCCTCGGTGGTTCAGTCGGTTAAGCATCTGCCTTCTGCTCAGGTCGTGATCTCAGGATCTTGGGATCGAGCTATATGTTGGGTTCCCTGTTCATCAAGGAGTCTGTTTCTCCCTCTCCCTCTGTCCCTACTTTCCCCTTCTGCTCCTCCCCCCACACCATCTCAAATAAATAAATATGATCTTTAAAAAAAAAATGTGAAAATATTCACATCCATTGTCTAACATTCTACTTCTAAAGCTAACTCCTAAGGAAATGATGAAAAATTTTCCTAAGAAAATTTTATTATACACGCATAATATGAATCTAATGCAGCCATTAAAAAATTTACTAGCAGATAATTTAATATCAAATGAAAAAAATGAAGATACAAATTGACCCATGTGTAATGTTAAACTACATATATCATATGTTTTATTTTAATTACATAATTATTATAAGCATTTTCATTAATTCAAAAAAAATTTGAGTACCTATTATAAAGTAGGCAATGATCTAGACACTGATGATACAGCAATAAGAAAAGCTAAACAAAACAAAACTAAATGCCTGCACCAATGGAAGTCATGCTTAATTAGATATAACACTTAATAGTAGATGTAATATAGTACATAAGCTGTATACAATACAGGCAAGCAAATATTAAATCATCTGTATGGTGGGATTGTGATATTTCAAAAATATTTTTTAATTCTCTCCAATAACCATGTATTATTTTTATACAAAAATACATTTAAAAATAACTTCTAAATCAGATTTCTCATTAAAGATGTACTTCAGTAGAACTCCTTAATGTTAAGAGACTATTAAGTTGTTTTTTTTCAACTTTGGGTATACCTTGGATGCATGATCCAAAATGAAAATCAGAAGCATTCTTTGAATTCTGATTCATTAAAATTTTAAAAAGGGACATTTCTCCATTTCACTATTCGTAGAAATATCCTCCTTACGTATCCTCAGTGAAATTTTCCAGCTTGTCAGTTATTTCCTAAGAACTTCTGATGCTCTAATTCCAATTATTTATTTTAAATAATTTAATTTTGTTTGTACTGCATTCCTTTCCTCCTGCATTGAGTTTCTGTCTGACACTAGTGGAAACAAATTGCAAAACAACACAACAAAGGTTTTCCTCACAGCTGCTTCAACCAGATGGTAGATTTGAGCTTCTGGAAACGTATTAGGAAAGCCTTTTCCCATATAAAGTCTATCTCAAGCTTAGCCATCCCTAAGGCCCTTGCAAGACATGGAGAAGACTGCTAAGTTTGAGTTGTTTTTCTATGCGGTATTTCTACTGCTGTGCTATTCAACTGTCATGAACTCATAGGTTATCTCTAGTTCCCTCACCATCATACAGATGGTTATATAACACCATGAACTAAATACATGAATTAGGTAATCCTTTTTGTAGCCTTTGTCGTGTCTGGACTCCCTGTATTTTATGATGCCATTTCAGAGAACCACTACAATCTATGATAGCCCTTTTCCTCAAGGAGGCAATCTTTCTGAGGAACGAGATATGAAGATCTTATGAGTGCAGCTGCAACCTATTCAAATGTGGTGACAAGCGGTCTTAGAAACCACCATCAGGAGTTGAGAAACAAGTGGTCCCTCTCTCCTGACCACTCATCTCTGTATTTTCTTCCATATGAACAACGAAAAAACAGAAGAATATGATCATTTGATTATAGGATGACATTTTATCACCACACTGTGGCAGTGCCTTTTATAAGCTTTTCTTAGTTTTTGTTTTTAAATACATATAATTTGTGTTCCTGAATTGGCAGTTTGCCCTATGCAAGCCAATGAGCCAAAACACTGCTGACTCTGTCTTGGACAAATAGAAAGCAAGCCCAGCACCTAATTTCTTCCACCTCTAGGCAAGAATTTGAGTTAAGTTATTGTCTAAATTGTTACCCTAAAGAATAGCTCCAATCATGTAATTTCACTGGAAAAAGACTTAATGGCTCTCTATTGGTTGCAGAAAGGCATAAACTCTTCAGTGTAGAATTTAAGAAGCTACACAATATGATCAAGCCATTTTTCCAGTTTTACCTTCTTTTGACCTATATATCCTAGGATTTCTCAAAAAATATGCACTTTTCCCTTAATATTTCCATATAAATTTGAAATATATTGATCATGTTCTTATAAAACTCTTTATGGAATTTTTATTGGTATTATATTCAACTTGTAAATTAATTTAGAGAACATTGGGATTTTCATAATATTAAAACTTTCTATACAAAACAAGAACAAAAAACAGAAACAGAGTATTTTTCATTGTGATCTTCCTTAATAAAGTTTAAAAATCTCAACTTAGAGGTCTGGTTTATTCTTTCTTAAATGAAATTCCTAGATATTTTATATTGTTGATTGTGAATACTATTTTTAGATTGTCACATTTTTGGATGATCCTTGCTGGTATCAAGAAAAATATTTATATAATAGTTGTGTCCTAATTTTGTCTTTCCTATGTTGATGATCACATAATACATATGGGATGTTTCACCTCTTTTATTGAGATTCTTGTGCCTCTTACTACACTTTTATGTCTCATACTACTTACAGCTCTCTATGATTATATTAAACACAAGGGGTAGCACTCACATCCTCTCTATTTCCTGTCTTATAGGGGATAGATCTAAAATCTTCCGTAAAGACAATTTACTTAAGAAGTTTGCTATATAAACTTTATTAACTTAAAGATGTTATTTTCTATTCTTAGTTTAGAATATTAAGTCACAAGGAGATAATGAATCTTACCCAGTGCTTTTAATATATTCATTGAGATAAATATATGAATAATATGCTGTATTATGTTGATGCATTTTGTGATATTGAAGCATCTTTACACAGTTGGGAGGAACCAAAAAAACCCAAAAAAGATAAAAAATCAAGTTATTAATTTCCTTTCTTTCATAGTTGGTGTTTTAAAATATTAAGTTTCAGAAATCTTCACCACATCCACATTTGCTAAGAGAGTCTATTGTTTTCTTTGGAATTTTTATAGTTTTAACACTTATCATTAGATCTACTCTACGTTAAAATTAATATATAATTCATATACTAAGTAAAATGCACTTTTAAAGTGCATTTTAATTCAGTGGATTTTAGTACACTCACAAAATTATGCAACCATTACCAGTATTTTCTGTTCCATTTGTTTATATGAGTATAAAATTCCAGAACATTTTCACACCCCAAAAGAAACCCAACAGCTATTAGCATTCACTCCTCATTCCTCCCTCCTCCAGGTCCCTGGCAATCTCTAATCCACTCCGTCTCTATAGATTTGCCAATTCTGCACTTTTTCAAAGAAATGCTGGATTGTTTTCCAAAGTGCCACATCATTTTATATTTCCATCAACAGTATCTAAGGGTTATAATTCTTTCTCTTAACACTTGTCATTATCTGTATTCTTTATTATAATCATCCTAAGAGGTATAAAGTTGTATCTTATTGTGGTTTTGATTTGCATTTCTCTAATGACTACTGATGTTGGACATCTTGCATGCGCTTATTGGCCACTTGCATTTGTTCTTTGGAGAAATATTCTCCAAATCCTGAAATCAGGTAGTGTCAATCTTCCAGCTTTATCTTCTTTTCAAAGTTGTTCCAGCTATTTTAGGCACTTTCCATTTCTGTATAAATTTCAAAAACAGATTTTCAATTTCTATAAATAAAACATCTACTGGGATTTTGATTAGAATTATACAGAATATCTCAATCAATCTTGTGAGATTTAATATTTTCAGAATGTTGAGTCTTTCAATCCATAAAGATGGTACATCTCTGCATTTATTTAAATATTCCTTAATTTCTCTCAGCAACATTCTTTTAGGACACAGGCCATCTACATTTTTTATGAAACATAACCCTGAGTAATTCGGATTTTTGATGCTATTTGTAAATTCTTTTGTAATTTCTAAATTATGATTAGACAATTGATTTCTATATAGAGAGAATATATATAGTAACTACTTTGTATGTCTTGATATTTAATCCCCAAATGCATTGCTTATTTATTAGTTCCAGTAGCTTTTTGTGATTTTTGTAGGATCAGGTTATTTTTAAATATAAACAGTTTATACCTCTCTATGTATCTTTTTTCCTCTCTGGCTTCTTACAAGTTCTTTTTCTTTTTTTTTTTTTAAGCAATTTGATGAAGATATGACTTGGTGTATGTGTGTGTATGTGTTTGTACATGCTTTAATGTTGATTCATCTTGTGGTTCGTTACGCTTCTTAGATCTATTGTCAAAATTGCCATTAAATTTGGAATTTTTCAGCATTTTTCTCTTCAATTATTTTTTTTTCTTTTCTCCATCACATCCTTTATTTATGGAATCCAATTACATGTATGTCCATTTGTTGAGTTTGCATGATATTGTCCCTTAGGTCATTGATTATATTTTTAGGTTTTTTTTTCTCTCTGTGCTTCATTTTAAATAGGTTCTATTGTTATATCTTCAAGTTCACTGATTTTTTCTATTTTGTCTGCTCTACTATTAACTTCATCCCATAATACAGATTGTAAAAATTACAGATATTGTATTTCTTCATTTGTTTTGGTTCCCTTTGGTTCTTGTTTGTGTCTTCCATTTTTCTCCTTACATAATCATGCTTTCCTCTACATTCTTTAGCATATGGAGCATATTTATAATAGTTGTACTAACATCTTTACTACTGCCTTATCTAGGTCTGTTCCTAAACATGGAGATATTTTTCCTGGCTATCGGTCATGTATTTCTGCTTCTTTGTATATCTAATAATTTTTATAAATTTTACATTTACAGAGTGCTAGATATTATTAAATTCTTTTGAGTGGTGGATTATTTTCTAGCACATCCTGTCTCCACACTGAGTTGGAGGAACATCAACTCTTCAAACCCTGCCTCAACTCTGAGTATTATTGAGCCTGTAGATTTAGCTCATTCAGGTTTGACTTCTGTCCTGCAAATTCCACCAACTTTGTTGTCCAAGTCACTATATATTCCTTTACTAAAATCAAAATCCAGAGTTTTCTTTAATTCCTATCTTTTCATCATTCTCCATATCCAACTTTACAGGAAGTGCTATTTATTTTTACATATTAAAAAGCGTCTAAAACCCATACAATTTCATTCTATCACCATTTCGGCCACCCTAGCTTCAGATATTATTATGTCTTTCCTACTGCAATATAGAAGTTCTGAACTGATGTCTTATTCTACAGTTGTCTTCCACAATCCATTCTTGACACAAAAGTCATAGTGATTTATATTACATGAAATATGTATCCTTTAATTTTCTTATATAAAATTCTTTTACCATGGCCTATAAAGTTCTATGTAAACTGGATTAATGTCTTCTTCTCTACCACATCTTTTATCATGGTTTCCAGGAATCACTAGTTTCTAGACACTGGTCTTCTTTCTGTATTGGCAAAAGTCCATCCCTACTTTAAAAACTTCATGCATTCACTGGTTTCTCTGCACATTATTCTGTTCCCCCATTGCTTCACATAGTTTCCTCTTTCTCAAGATGGTAAACATGTCAGCCCCTCAGGATGGCCTCTCATCCCCCAGAATCCACACACATTAGTCCCCAACTTGTCATTCTTTTCTTGTCTGTCTGTCTGTCTTTCTTTCTTTCTTTCTTTCAGACAGAAAAAACATGCAAGTGTATGCACGTGAGTGAGCACAAGCTGGGCAGAAGAAGAGGGAGAGAGAATCTCAAGAAGGCTACATACCCAGCTTGGAGATCAATGAGGGACTCGATTTCATAACCCTGAGATCATGACCGCAGCTGAAATCAAGACTTTGTCGCTCAAAAACTGAGCCAACCAGGAACCCCACCATTATTTCCTATCACAGTTGTCCATTTATTTCCTTTACATCATTTATTTCAAGAAATCTCTTCATTTTCTATTCTTCATCTCCTTCCCTTCCTGTCCCATTAAGGTGTGTGGGGGCACCTGGGTGGCTCAATTGGTTAAGCATCTGCTTTGGGCTCAGGTCATGATCTCAAGGTCCTGGGATCCAGCCCCATGTTGGGCTCTCTGCTTAGCAGAGAGTCTGTTTCTCCTTCTCTCACTGTTCCTGCTTTCTCTTGCTCACTCTCTCTCAAATAAATATATAAAATCTTAAAAAAATAATAAGAGTAAGGACTCTGTTTTAGTAGAGTGTCTAGCACATAACATATACACAAGAACCATCAGTTGAATAACTTATAGAACTTGGTGCATAATTGTACAGCTATAAATACTTTATAACTTTACATACTTTGTTACAAAAGAGTTTTGTAGATAAAAGGGGGGAGGGGCAGATATCAGAATTGTTGAGTATTCATTCCATGTTAGAAAAAATATTAGAACATGTCCATATTACCTCATTTAATTTTATTCTTACATCTACCCTCTAAGTATTATTATCCCATTTTCAGATGAAACCAGGGCCCAGATGAGTTTATTTTCTTGCTCATTATTATATAGTTAGTGGCTGAGTCTGGAATTAACTATAAAAGTTGGGACTCTTTATTTTAATTACATTAGTCTTCAGTAATGCTTTGCAAACTAGTTATAAGTCCCTCTATATTAATGCACTTATAATATTTTAATAGTAAAAATATTTGTATAGAGTATCCTTTTCCCAAAATTATAAAGTTCATTTAAGTAGTGGTTGACACTTACTCACCTATTTACCTCTGCAAATGCTAACACATTATCTAGCATACAGAAAATATTCCATAATATTTTATGATTTTAAGTGAATTGAAGGCTGAATTTTCCTGTTAACTTTTTGGACAAAGCACTTATCCTGTTTTTTAGGCTGGTATTTGCCTGAGGGTAATGTTCTTGTTAAGAAACTGACCAAGTACAAAGGGTTGATGTATTTTACTGCTGTATTTATTGCATTTCTCAGCCCTGGAGATTATCTAAGTGAAGTCATTTGAAAAATTTCACTTCAAAAGACCCTCAACACTTGGATATACTTCACAGAAGACAAAGTAAAATAAGAATTTGGTCTCTAATGACATGAAGAAAGTGAAGAAGTTACTGGCTGTATAATAGGCTTTGTCCGGTAAAAAACAAAGTATCTATTCCCAGATTCTTCAAAAGGAGTAAGAGTTTTATTTTTTTTTTTTAATTTGGGACTCTGTTGCTCATGTGTCAAATGCATAAGAGAATGACAACACTTCCTATTACCATAACCCTCAACTTTTATTGTGTCCTGTGAAGTATTCATTTTTTTAAAAATCTACTGATTTATTTTAGAGGTGGGGGGAGCCAGGGAGGGAGAAAGGAAGAAGGAGAGAGAGAGAATCATTTTTTTTAAAGATTTTATTTATTATTTATTTATTTGTTTATTTATCAGAGAGAGAGGGAGCACACAGGAGTAAGGGGAGCAGCAGGCAGAGGGAGAAGCAGGCTCCTTTAAGAGCAAGGAGCCCAATGTGGGATGCTATCCCAGGACCCTGGGATCATGACCTGAGCAGAAGGCAGATGCTTAATGACTGAACCACCCAGGCATCCCAGGAGAGAGAGAATATTAAGCAGACTCCTCACTGAGTGCGGAACCCACACAGGGCTCAATCTCAAGACCCTGAGATCATGATCCTGAGGTCATGACCTGACCCAAAACCAAGAGTCAGTTGCTTATTTGACTGAGCTATCCAGGCACCCTGTGTCCTGTGATTTAGAGACACTATTTCTTTGAATCCATACATTAACTGAATAATATTCCTATAAGGCAAAGTTATTATTCATTAGGAAAACTGAAATTCAAAGGGTTAACTTACCTATAATGCATTTCAATTCGATTTGTAATAATCTCACTGCATGATTTTGTCAATAGATGTCTACGTTTTGTTGTATTACTTCATTTCATGGATGTATCAAGATCATTAAATGTACAGAAATATAAGGAAATTAAGGACATCTAACTGAATGATTTACACCTTTAAACTTTGGGACTAAATAAATTTATCTTGCGGAAATAGTAATTCATCCCATAATTCAAGCATTTTTGAAAAATCCTTTCCCTAGATAAGCATCTTACCTCAAAATTAAATGTTACTTCTGATCTGCTTTATACTATTTGATATAATTTAAGGATAATATCAAATATAAACACACTAGCTTTAATATATTGACAACTCTTACTATGTCACTAAACTGCTTAATTCAGGTGACTTTTATTTTTTTGTAGCAAGACTTTCTTGGTGATAGAAGCAGCCTGTTGATTCACTTTCTGACACAAGCTCATTCATCTGGTTAATAACTCCGGAATGCTTGCCTATAATTTCATCTGTGTCGTGGAATATATCCTTACACAAAACTTTAACTCCAAACCACATTTGTGGATCATGCAATCCTTCCTAGTAGTAGGACAGTTCAAACATTGCTATCTGTCCTCTACAAAGCTGAAAAAAAAAATTCTTCCTTCATATTAGTATGTCCAAATTGCACTTTCACTAAAGAATTTTCATGTTAGAATTGTATGTATTCATCAACTTGCAACAGAAATACTTTCCTAGCATTATTTGTTCTATGTGTTGACTTTCCACATCACAAGCCAATTCCTGAATATGCTGAGACGTTGCGTCGTGGGAGTGTGATACTTGAGCTATCTTCTATACAGATCTGACCAACAATTCTAAGCAAACAGATTTAATGCAGACTTTCACTAATGTCTTGAAAATGACACGATTTTTTTTTACTTGTAGAAACCTAAAGTCCTTCTTTGCAAGAAGTGACAAATGTTTTTTGGCTTTTTAAATCAATAGTTTTTTCCTTTGAAGAATTCTTTTGGTTTGGGAGATACCACTTTATGTCATTTAAAAATGTATGTCCTGTTTACCGTACAAAAGTTCCATTTTTTTTCAGTAGCCAGTATATCTCTGCATTTAACACACCAGGGGTTCACACTTCAGCATTATATATGGCTACAACTCAACATATAAAGATTTGTACTTCCAAGTAAAACTAGTATGAACTTTTTTGTTCTTCATGTACTCAAAATCACTTTCATAATCATCATTTGGTTTACCACTACTTACTGCAATAAAGAAATTATGTCTTTTTTCATATAAGAAATTTCCAGGGTGGTGTGCCCTCTGCAAATTAGGGTTAAAATAAATAATATAAATTATACTTTCCTCATTTGGTAAATAATGCTAGAGCATAAATTGAAAAGCAGGTTTAGCTAAAAATGAAAATGACTGCTAAGAGAGCAAGTTAAAGAATAAAGAACTTCCCCGATTGACTTATTTCACTAAGCATGATACGCTCTAGTTCCATCCAGTCGTAGCAAATGGCATGATTTCATTTCTTTTGATGGCTGCATAGTATTCCATTGTGTATATATACCACATCTTCTTTATCCATTCATCTGTTGATGGACATCTAGGTTCTTTCCATAGTTTGGCTATTGTAGACATTGCTGCTATAAACATTCGGGTACACGTGCCCCTTCGGATCACTATGTTTGTATCTTTTTTTTTTTTAAAGATTTTATTTATTTATTTGACAGAGAGAGAGATCACAAGTAGGCAGAGAGGCAGGCAGAGAGAGAGGAGGAAGCAGGCTCCCTGCGGAGCAGAGAGCCCGATGCGGGGCTCGATCCCAGGACCCTGAGATCATGACCTGAGCCGAAGGCAGCGGCTTAATCCACTGAGCCACCCAGGCGCCCACTATGTTTGTATCTTTAGGGTAACTACCCAGTAGTGCAATTGCTGGGTCATAGGGTAGTTCTATTTTCAACATTTTGAGGAACCTCCATGCTGTTTTCCAGAGTGGTTGCACCAGCTTGCATTCCCACCAACAGTGGAGGAGGGTTCCCCTTTCTCCACATCCTCGCCAGCATCTGTCATTTCCTGACTTGTTAATTTTAGCCATTCTGACTGGTGTGAGGTGATATCTCATTGTGGTTTTGATTTGTATTTCCCTGATGCCGAGTGACGTGGAGCACTTTTTCATGTGTCTGTTGGCCATCTGGATGTCTTCTTTGCAGAAATGTCTGTTCATGTCCTCTGCCCATTTCTTGATTGGATTGTTTGTTCTTTGGGTGTTGAGTTTGCTAAGTTCCTTATAAATTTTGGATACTAGCCCTTTATCTGATATGTCGTTTGCAAATATCTTCTCCCATTCTGTCAGTTGTCTTTTGGTTTTGTTAACTGTTTCCTTTGCTGTGCAAAAGCTTTTGATCTTGATGAAATCCCAATAGTTCATTTTTGCCCTTGCTTCCCTTGCCTTTGCCGTTGTTCCTAGGAAGATGTTGCTACGGCTGAGGTTGAAGAGGTTGCTGCCTGCATTCTCCTCAAGGATTTTGATGGATTCCTTTCTCACATTGAGGTCCTTCATCCATTTGGAGTCTATTTTCGTGTGTGGTGTAAGGAAGTGGTCCAATTTCATTTTTCTGCATGTGGCTGTCCAATTTTCCCAGCACCATTTATTGAAGAGGCTGTCTTTTTTCCATTGGACATTCTTTCCTGCTTTGTCGAAGATTAGTTGACCATAGAGTTGAGGGTCGATGATATGAGGACATGGAGAAGCAACATGGGGGGGTAGGGGGATAGGAGAAGAATAAATGAAACAAGATGGGATTGGGAGAGGGGGAGGGGGCTATGGTCATTGGGGAGGGTAAGTGCTATCGTGAGTGCTGTGAAGTGTGTAAACCTGGCGATTCACAGACCTGTACCCCTGGGGATAAAAATACATTATATGTTTATTAAAAAAAAAAAATTTGGAAGGGGAGGCGAACCAGAAGAGACTATGGACTCTGAAAAACAACCTGAGGGTTTTGAAGAGTCAGGGAGGTTGGGGGAACAGGTGGTGGGTAATGCGGAGGGCACGTTTTGCATGGAGCACTGGGTGTTGTGCAAAAAGAATGAATACTGTTACGCTGAAAAAAATAAATAAAACGGAAAAAAAAAGAATAAAGAACTTCTATTAAAAAAAAACTTTTGAACTTAAAAGTAATGATTGTAAAACTGCTTTTAATGCATTCGTGTTGTAACATGATGCTAGTATGCATGACCAGTATGCCTCCTATTCCACAAGTGACTTACCACCTGAATTCAACAATATGCAACCTGGTCTATGTCCTGCAAAATGAAACCAGCTCACTAAGGCCAACACAAGGACACATTTCTATGAAAATTTCTACGCACTCTAAATTCCTCTGTTTATCATAGACTGGTAACAAATAGTTTCCAGACCAGTTCCCTGGGACCATGGTTAGGACCTGTCTTTGGGCTGCGAGCTCGGGAGGCAATAATTGAGGACCTATAAACTGGGGTAGTCCTATTCCCCTTCAGGTTTCTCTAAGTTTCATACAGTCATGTTTCATAAATTTACCTCCATGAAGTGAAGTGGAGATGATATTATTTTCCCAATGCAGCTTTATTTTTCAAATGGTCCCAGATATGCCTCCTCCATAATCAATCATTCATTTGGTGCTGATTTGGATATTTATCCTTTTTTTGCTTCTTTTAGTGTGTTTTTTGAGCAACTGTATCAGATGCTGCCAGCCAGATATTTTATTAAACCAAAAGTGTTTGGCATAGTCTTTTGATTGTCCTCAGAGATAACAAATCTTACAACTTTGAGAATGGATTTGTCTTTAAGAACTGGCCAAAATCAAACAAAGTCAAAGTGTGGCTAGACAGTGATGGGATTAATTTATTCGGGTGCTCATTAATTAAACTCAAAAGGCAATTCAAGAGGAAAGTTTGAAAACTGAATTGAGTTACAATAATATTATTGCAAAGAGTGATCGTCTAAAAGTAGAGATCAATCATGCTAAAAATCCATCAAAAATTTTCTGGATAAAGGGGCACCTGGGTAGCTCAGTGGGTTAAAGCCTCTGCCTTCACCTCAGGTCATGATCCCAGGGTCCTGGGATTGAGCCCCGCATCGGGCTCTCTGCTCAGCGGGAAGCCTGCTTCCTTTCCTCTCTCTATGCCTGCCTCTCTGCCTACTTGTGATCTCTGTCTGTCAAATAAATAAATAAAAATCTTAAAAAAAAATTTAAAAAAATTTTCTGGATAAACTTCTTGGCTTACCAACTGAGACATTTATTATCTAGGTACTGCCTCTTACTGCTTCTGTTGTCCATATAATTTAAATAGCTTCAGACAAACCAAAGTTTTTTTTTTTAATTCTCTAATTATATCATAGATATTATGCTTCCTTGCATTTACACTTCCTGATTCCTCCCTCAGAAGCATCTTCTACACTGAATCACCTAACACCAATTTCTCCTTTGGTACTCATTTCTAGCATTATCTTATATCTTACCAAACATACCCTCTAGTCTGAATTACCTACTTCTCCTCTATCTATGGTGTATAATACCCTCACTGTATAGCATAACCATTGACTCACTGTTACGATAATCATGGTTATTAGTCATGACTCCAAGGGCTTTTCAGAATGCTGGATGTAATGTATTTTGGGGACATATAAGATCAATTTGGTAAATTAGGAAATGAAATAGGATAAGATAGGATGAAATTGAAAGAACAGGAAGAACATAGACTAGACAAGAAAATATCAGAATGCCTTACCAGTAGTTAGCAGAAGGACAGTTTTTGAAACTTTTGATTAAACACAAACAAACATTAGTTTACTTTGTGACATGTACTTCTTTTTGGGAGCCACTGTCAAAAATGTTTGAAAGCCGGGGTGCCTGGGTGGCTCAGTCAGTCTGCCTTCAGCTCAGATAATGATCCCAGGGTCCTGGGATTGAGTCCCACATGGAGGCTCCTAGCTCAGCAGGGAGTCTGCTTCTCCCTCTGCATTCCCCCCTCAATTGTGATCTCTCTGTCTCACACACATACATACACTCTTTCTCAAATAAATAAATAAAATCTTAAAAAAAAGAAGTTTGAAAGACACAGCACTACATTTTAAGTGCTTGTCGATCTTGTCTTCCCAGTACCCAGCACCATTGTTGGCATGTTGTAGGCAATGAGATGTTTGTTGAATGACTAAATATGCATAAAACCTCCCAAGTTAATTATCTTTAAAAAAAAGATATATTTGATGTTATAAGTGCTAGTATTTTTAAAGGGAGTTATGGTTACATTGTAATCAATATCAATATAATGTTATTGGTGTAATTATTATACTTATAATTAATGTTTACAAATTCATCTCTTGATGCTTTTTATTTTCTCCAGTATACTTCTCCTATATTTAGGAAGGTGATGCCTTGGTTATGGATTTCTGGGTCAAGCAGCCAGGCCACCATAGGACGGGTAGACTCAGAAAATTAATATACTTTTCTGTTCAAGGGTTCTTTTTTAAGAGTGAAAACAAATATTTTATTAACAGTTAAGCTTAGCATTAATGATTTTGTACCTCTCCATATACACACAAAGTACAATTCAGTGCTGTTCTTGCTAACGTTTTGTTGCTATACCGTTTTAAGTAACATAACCCTGGTTAGCTCTAGCCCTACTTAGAAAGTTAATTTTAATCTATCTAAATTTCTTCCTTAGGTGTTTCTGTAGTATATAGGTGGTCCTGTATTCCCAGGTTTATGGAGTGAGGTAATGAAACAGAAAGAGCCCTGTGTCATATTTAGAACATGTGGGCCTGCTCTTTCTTTAACTAGCTTATTAACTTGATTATATCTGGTTCTCCCTCTACCGTAGTTTCTTCGAATGGAATGTATTCTCAGGTTCCCACTTAAGTTCCGATGTCCTGTGAATCAGGTAAGAAGTTCTCTAAAGTTCTTGCCTTCTCCAAATTCCAAGTTTCTGCTTTTGCTCTCATCTTTAGTGAAAAACTTCTCCCTCTGGAGACTTTCTGACATCATACTGTTATTTTGTTTCCTAAAACATTCTTAAATTTAATTTTTCCTATCTATGTGCAAAAATAGACTGTTAGCAGCGAATATCTTCATATGTTTCTTATTTTCAATAGTGTGTGTTTTTTCTTCATCTGATCATCTTCATCATCTGATGATGTTTTCATCTTTGTTTTTGCATAAAATTCTTTTTAAGCATTTGTTTTCCTAATTGGCATTTGGTTTATGCCAATGGTTACCAATTATGGTCACATCTAAAAATGACCGAGAAATTTTCTAAAATATTGGTGGTGAGGCCTCACTCAAAACCAATTCCTTTTGAAAGAATTAATAAGATTGATAAACCCCTGGCCAGACTTATCAAAAAGAAAAATGAAAGGACCCAAATAAATAAAATCATGAATGAAAGAGGAGAGATTACAACCAACACCAGAGATCACAACCAACACCAGAGATCACAACCAACACCAAAGAAATACAAACAATTATAAGAATATATTATGAGCAACTATATGTCAACAAAGTTGACAATCTGGAAGAAATGGATGCATTCCTAGAGACATATAAACTACCAAACCAGAACCAGGAAGAAATAGAAAACCTGAACAGACCCATAACTAGTAAGGAGATTGAAAGTCATCAAAAATCTCCCAACAAACAAGAGCCCAGGGCCAGACGGCTTCCCAGGGGAATTCTACCAAACATTTAAAGAATAAATACCTGTTCTCCTGAAACTGTTCCAAACAATAGAAATGGAAGGAAAACTTCCAAACTCATTTTATGAGGCCAGCATTACCTTGATCCCAAAACCACACAAACATCCCATTAAAGAGCAGAATTACAGACCAATATCCTTGATGAACACAGATGCAAAAATTCTCACCAAAATACTAGCCAATAGGATCCAACAGTACATTAAAAGGATTATTCACCATGACCAAGTAGGATTTATTCCTGGGCTGCAAGGATGGTTGAACATCTGCAAATAAATCAATGTGATACAGTACATTAACAAAAGAAAAAACAAGAACCATATGATACTCTCAATAGATGCTGAAAAATCATTTGACAAAGTACAACATACTTTCTTGATCAAAACTCTTCAAAGTGTAGGGATAGAGGGTACATACCTCAACAAATAATCCTAAAATTTATATGGAACAAGAAAAGACCCCAAACAGCCAGAAGAATGTTAAAAAGGAAAGCCAAAGTTGGTGGCATCACAATTCCAGATTTCAAGCTCTAATACAAAGCTGTCATCATCAAGACAGTATAGTGCTGGCACAAAAATAGACACATAGATCAAGGAACAGAATAGAGAGCCCAGAAATAGACCTTCAACACTATGGCCAACTAATCTTCAATAAAGCAGGAAAGAATGTCCAATGGAAAAAGTCTCCTCAACAAATGGTGTTGGGAAAATTGGATAGCCACATGCAGAAAAACGAAACTGGACCTTTTTTCCTTATACCACACACAAAAATAGACTAAAAATGGATGAAGGACCTCAATGTGAGAAAGGAATCCATCAAAATCCTTGAGGAGAACACAGGCAGCAACTTCTTTGACCTCAGCTTCATCCACTTCTTCCCAGAAATATCGCCAAAGGCAAGGGAAGCATGGGCAAAAATGAACTATTGGGACTTCATCAAGATCAAAAGCTTTTGCAGAGCAAAAGGAACAGTCAACAAAACCAAAAAACAACTGACAGAATGGGAAAAGATATTTGTAAATGACATATCAGATAAAGGGCGAGTATCTAAAATTTATAAAGAACTTATCAAACTCAACACCCAAAGAATAAATAATCCAATCAAGAAATGGGCAGAAGACATGAACAGACATTTCAGCAAAAAAGACATCCCAATAGCCAACAGACACATGAAAAAATGCTCAACACCACTCGGCATCAGGGAAATACAAATCAAAACCACAATGAGATACTACCTCACACCAGTCAGAATGACTAAATTAACACGTCAGGAAATGACAGATGTGGCGAGGATGTGGAGAAAGGGGAACCCTCCTACACTGTTGGTGGGAATGCAAGCTGGTGCAGCCACTGTGGAAAGCAACATGGAGGTTCCTCAAAAAGTTGAAAATAGAGCTACCACGACTCAGCAATCACACTACTGGGTATTTACCCTAAAGATACAAATGTGGTGATCCAAAGGGGCATGCATACCGAATGTTTATAGCAGTAATGTCCACAGTAGCCAAACTATGGAAAGAACCTAGGTGTCCATCAACAGATAAATGGATAAAGAAGATGTGTTGTATATATTCCATCATATATATACATGATGGAATACTATGCAGCCATCAAAAGAAATGAAATCTTGCCATTTGCAGTGATGTGGATGGAACTAGAGGGTATTATGCTGAGCGAAATACGTGAATCAGAGAAAGACAACTTTCATATGATTTCCCTAATATGAGGAATTTGGGAGGCAGGGCAGGCGTTTTGGGGGGTAGGGAAGGAAAAAAATGAAACAAGATGGGATCAGGAGGGAGACAAACCATAAGAGACTCTTAATCTCACAAAACAAACTGAAGGTTTCTGGGGGGCTTGAGGGAGGTAGGGATAGGGTAGTTGGGTTATGGACACTGGGGAGGGTATGTGTTGTGGTGAGTGCTATGAAATGTGTAAGACTGACGATTCACAGACTTGTACCCCTGGGGCAAATAATACATTATATGTTAATAAAAATAATTTAAAAAAAATTCTTTAAAACTAGAGGAGAGACCAGGATGTGAGTATACTTTAGTCTCCTTAGAAACTCACAGGACTACTTATCAACTGTTTCCTACATATATATTGCTTTTCTAATGGCTTTAGCTAAAAGTACAGAGTTTAAGCCATAGGTTTAAAAGACATGTCTAAGGGGAGAACAGAGATTTAGAATAGTTCAGCCATAGTGCAATCTCATAAAAAGTAACTGTGATAGGGGCACCTGGGTGGCTCAGTGGATTAAGCCGCTGCCTTCGGCTCAGGTCATGATCTCAGGGTCCTGGGATCGAGCCCTGCATCGGGCTCTCTGCTCCGCAGGGAGCCTGCTTCCTCCTCTCTCTCTGCCTGCCTCTCTGCCTACTTGTGATCTCTCTCTCTCTCTGTCAAATAAATGAATAAAATCTTTAAAAAAAAAAAGTAACTGTGATAAATATGTGAGAAGGGGGTTATCAAAAATTTTCCCAGGATAAATAGAAATAATACGTTTACTGGCTGGAATAACTAAAGGATGAGACAGAACCAATCAAAGGTACAAATGGGTTGTGTCATATTATTAAATGCAAAGCAAGACCTTTGGTGGCATTTGGAGTAAGTACAATGCATCAATCTTGGACCTAATCTAAATGAAGGTGACATATTCAAAGTGGTTGTAGGAAACATGACTTTCCTTAGGAGCATCATTGGTTGGGAATCTGGTAAGGAGGAATGCAGTGATACCCAGATCCTCAGCTAAGGTTGCCTCCCAAGGATTAGTAAGTTAATCAGTCTGTTTCCTACCTTTCAATAACCTAAGAAAGAATTTAAGTATATACTCTTTTACTGCTTTGCCATGAACTGCCTTTAGAATAAGAATGCTTGTTTTTCTTTTAAGACAATTTTAAAGACCTAAAGGACCACGGACTATTTAGCCAAATGGCATTTTTATATTGGAAAATCTAGATATTCTTTTGGAAAGTTTGGCTTGAGTGTCATTTGTACTTTGAGAGAACACCCTTGTGAAAAATACAGCACTGCTAAGTAAGCGTGACTCTAAATTCAGATCAATATGTGACGGTGATAGAAAATGCAGAGCATACCTAATCCAGCTAACTATGCCCCTGACAAATGCAGCGTGAGCACGGTGTCATTGGTGCCTTTCCTTTCTTTATTTGCATTATCCATCAGGACAGCCCATGAGGGAATGCCTGGGAACCGTGGAGTTCTCTGTAATAAGCCACAACACTAATGAGGCATAACAAATTTAGCAAGTATCATGTATAATCTTGATCTTTCATTGACACTATTACCCACATAGATTACAGGTTGCGATTTGTTATCTGCTTAATGCAGATGAGCTGGGAGGGTGCAGCTGAGTTACTCCTTCCTTGGTTAAATAATTTTTAACAAATTATCATCCCCCAAGACAAAAACTCAATAGTCCTGGCCTCTGCTTTTGCTGCTGCTGCCTCTCAGCAGGGTTGGCTGGCTGTTTTTGCAGAAGGTCAGCCAGATTTTGTCTTTCTCACAGTTTCGGTTTCCTCCTGGGAGAGAGGGTCTAATATATTTCTGTAACACACCAACTGAACCCAAGATAAACAAGTGCCCAGAGAAACATGGCCCTAGTATATGCCTTTCTCTAGTTCAACGATTTAGAAATCAGATGTCTGCAGTGATCCTTGTCTGTAGGAATTGTTGAGCCTCAGCCAAGAGAAGGAGGTTGTGGAGAGGCCGTGTATGGATGCTACTTTCAGTTGAAACTAGTAATAATAACTTACAAGGAATCCCTGTATATCACTATTTCATAGATCCTTTTAAACAGTTAAATTCATTATCCTTCAAATGACCTCTTGGGAGGAGCCACATGCTAATTCCATTTTATAGATAAATGCATTTTCTACAGAGAGATGTTGTTACAGTAGTAGAAGGAAAATGTGTATACCCTGACGTTTAGCTCTGAATTTTTCTGAAAAGGGGGAAACAATCATAAGTATATGTACATAGGAAATGTACTCAAAAATATTTTAGAGGACCACGAAAATGTGCAAGTTCCCTTATTTCTCTTATTCTTTCTATTCTAATTAAAGTTTCTAGAATGAATTTTACATTTATTTCTACTAAATTCTTATTTGCAAAAAAAAAAAAAAATCCACACTGGCTAAAGTATTTCATATAAATTTAGATGCAGAAATGACAAAATTGTAACTCATATTTTCATTCCCTCCAAATCCTAAATTTTTAAAATGCAAAAGGGAAGGTAGGTACTTCTTTTAATCACACATGAATTATAGTTGATAACATCAAATTAAACAAACTGAAAGGGATTAGACTAAAGAATGGTACCAAAGGGAAGAAATAGAGAGTAGTAATCACATGAGTTATAATTAGGCATTTATGAAGTTTCTCTTAACAGACAGTGGCCATATACTTAGGGAAAAATATCTATGATTCAGAACCTATGCTACCCTTCCTCTATCAAGTACTGGATTGGGTTGGTCCAGTGAAAATTGTTATTTGGGAGTTCTGGATGTTTAGGATGGTGAGGGAGGAAGAGAAGACAGGGCAGAAGTTTAAAGATATACTATTGTCTATATCCCAGTTTTATCCGGTAGAAGGTTCCAGGTTCATGAGCTAAAATGTCACTTTCATCATGTTACTGAATGTATATAACTTCCATGTATTTTTTCTGCCTAAGACATCCTTGATACTACTTTAACATTTATATCTACTTTACAGCCTCTTTCTATGTTTATTTATTTGTTTTTAATATTATGAGAATTTGTATGCAGTAGCATTTGGGATTGCAAGTCTTATGCTCTCCTAGCTTAATAAGAGAAATAGCAAAATATGTTGAAAACTAGCATTTATTAATGTTCTTTAGTCTATGTTTAAGATTAATTACTAAATTAGTAGTATGCCAAATTTTCCATGATTCTCTAAAGCAAACTTGTAATCCTTTAATTGATTTTTAAGGTAAAGTGTTTGTCAGGTAGAGACTTACATGTTACCAAAGTCCACTGAACAACTGTGTTGAGAGCACCCCTCAGGTTCCATGTTTAGAAGGTAAGGATGCTTTGGTTTTTAAGGTCAAAATTATTCTGAAATGGTATCAAGTTTAGTTTCATTGCAAAAGCATAAAGAAAGAAACCTTAAAAACTGTCTTTAGTGTTTTCAGATAAGTTGGTTGAATGATGTTGCTTTGCAGAAGCAGACTCCAGTGGTGTCTAACTGCCTCTGCCTCCCAACCAGCCTCATCACACGTGCAAGACTCATTATCCTTCAGCCAACAGACTGGCAAGTCCTTGCTGGAGCCTGCTATGTGCAAAGGTTGGAAAGAGGGACTAGTAAATTCAGTATTTTTTTTTTTAAAGGAGCTGCACTTTTTTTTTTTTTTAAGATTTTATTTATTTATATGACAGACAGAGATCACAAGTAGGCAGAGGGGCAGGCAGAGAGAGAAGAGGAAGCAGGCCCCCGCTGAGCAGAGAGCCTGATGCGGGGCTCGATCCCAAAACTCTGGGATCATGACCTGAGCTGAAGGCAGAGGCTCTGACCCACTGAGCCACCCAGGCGCCCCTCCCCCCCCCTTTATTTTTGTCAATTAATGCCACTGAGAGGGATTTATTCTTCCATTAAAACTATAGCCCTCTGAACTGTTCATTTAGAGCTGCAATTCCAACCAAGATTTACATTAAGATTATTTTTCTTGTATCAAAAACAAGACTCCAATGCAAAGAAAAAAAAAATGCTCAGGAACAAAAATTTAAAGCCCTCCAAGATAAATTGTGTGAGAATCTAATGACAGAGGGCAGGGCGCCTGGGTGGTGCAGCAGATTAAGCAGCCAACTCTTGGTTTCAGCTCAGGACGGGATCTCAAGGTCGTCGGATGAGCCCCCTATCAGGCTCCGTGCTTAGCCCAGAGGCTGCTTAAGACTCTCTCTCTTTCTCCTCTGCTCTTTGTCCCTCCTACCCCTGCACATGTGCATGCTCTCTCAAAAAATGATAATAAATAAAATAACTTTGAGAAAACTCTGTAAGTCTTAGCCAAAACAAAACAAAACAAAACAAAAATAATGCTCTGCCCCCCCCCCCCCGAATTGTATTATTCTTTGTGACAATGATGGTTTGTTAAGAAGCACTTGTGTGCCCATTACATTCCTAGGGAGAAAGTGAACTAAATCAGTAAAGTCAACAAACACAAGGAGAAATCTGTAAAGTCTCAGACATTTAAGTCTAAGCTTTATTTAAGGTTTATCATTTAATTCCTATTTTCTTTTATATGTCTAGTAGGTGACGTTTCATTGAATATTTTATCATTGAGGCATTTTAGATAGAATAATTTTCCTGTTAGCTATGAATGGACAAATTGAATGATCTAATTATTTGCTTAGGTGTTAACAATATATTATTGCATTTTGACTGAGAAATATGTTTACTCTACCAATCTGATTATGAAATAAGCTTTTTAGTTTCAAGACTTTTATATTTAAGTATACTTATTTGGGTTTTTAAAAACTGAGTATTAGAAATTCAGCTAAAATAGCTTCAATAAGCATGGATTCTTTTAAAATTTCACATCCAACTGTTTATTAGAACCCTAACTATTAAGTCTTAATTAGAATCAATAGCCTTTCATATTTTTATGAATGAATGTTACTTTGTATGGAACAAAGGGCCATATATTTTAAAATGTAGCAGCCTGTTACAATTGAAGATATTAATTCTTTTGAATGGAAGTACTCTTTCTAAAAAAAAAATGGATGGCTTTTTGGAAACAAAATCTCTTAAAGATGGATAGCTAATGTATTCTTTTTTGAAACAGACATTAACAGAAGTAATAATAAAAATACTGTTGAGAAACAGCAATTCTCAGATTTCAGATGTGTGTTTAGTTGAAATCTTTTTTGTGATCCAAGTAGGATTTTCTGAAGAATTATCTGAAGAACGACTAAAGACTTCACTTAAAAATAGATTTGGATTTTGCTGAAATCCAGAATTTAAAAAACAAAACAAAACAACAGTTTGAACACATTGGAACCAGTGTCAGTTTATATTCTAAAACTGCATCATAATTTATTTCAGCTCAATTTCACAAGCAACCATTGAATATGTACTACTGTATGTTAGTTCAGAAGAGAGCCCACTTTAGAACTTTACAAAGTGTTTTACATTCCTTTGTATTAATTGTGGAAGAGGCTGTTTATTCACATCTGGGAAACCAAGGACAACAGTGATATGGTAGTCTCAATATATTCAATAGGTTTATAAATTTATTTACTTTAAATTTACTTAACTTACTTTATTTTAAGGCAACAAAATTCTAGTATACTTGCACAATGTTGTCACTTTTTTTGTGCCCTTGTGGAGAAAACATTTGACTTGGCATTAAAAATATTGGAACCTTGACCAGATTCTTTAAGTAATTCTGTGTCTGTAAGATGGCAAGATAGATGGTCTAAGAGCTTACTAGGTTCTATGGACCTGAGAGAACAGGATGATAAAGGAGAGCTGTGTCCATGCCTGAGTATTCTGTACTGTACTAGATTAGATTAGATTAGATTAGATTATTAGATTAGAGGGGATGCCTAGCACGTTTCTAGATGACCCAAGTGCAGGGGTACCAACGTCCTACGAATATAAATCTGGGCTCGAAGGGGGCAATTTTAGGTTCCAGAGGTCTGATATAATTTCCACTTACGCAGACTCATCATGTGTAGTGTGGTCCATGGCGAGTCTTATTAAGCAGAAATCTAATGTTACACCTCCACCTGCCATTGGAGACTAGTGCTGATCTCTCTGTGTATCATGATGGTGCTAAGTTCTTCTTGTGTCCTTTAAAGATGGAAATCTTGGTGGATTCACCCCATCATGTGTGTATATGATTTCTTCGTCACTCTGATGTTATTGCTGTTGAAGTCAATCAAGACAGTAGTTGTACAATGACTCTTGCTTGTATCTTTCCCTTTCCATAGGCCTCAGATAGGCCTCTTCACCTTTATCAAATTATTGGAACTGAGAACATCTAGGTTTCTTTTCAACCCTCATCTGTTGTTCTATAAATGAAAAATGCTTATTTGTGGAGGAATAGGTTGTCTTTTTTCTATATCTTAATTCAAATTTCATGATGTATCCCTCTTGAGATGAAAGTTCTAGGCTGCCATTAATTTCCAGATCAGTCTATATATTTCACATTGTCCCTGCGTGTCATGCTTTAACCTGAAGAACACAAATATCAAGTTTTACTCTTTGGGATGAACCAATGGGTTGACTTCAACTTCCTCTCCTAGTTCATGTTATTGAAGATATAGTCATCCTGAAGAAAGCATCAAGGGGGTCTTTCAAATTAGGAATACCCAACTTACAAAATAGCACTGTTTTTGGCACAGTAGGACATTCTGGGTCTCCATGTTGCATTTAATTTCTGTGTTTTTTTCTCTACTCATTGGCCAGAGAAGTTGTCATAAGAAAGAGCAGAAACTGTGTCATTGTGGAAAAAGCTGAATCAGAAGAACACATAGAATCAGTGTGGGTCCAGGAGGAAAAACAGAAATCATGCTGCTTCAACTGAGGAAATTTAATAAAGGAAATTGGTTACATGAGTACTATAAAGTTGGAAGAGTGAAAAAATGGAAAATGAAGTAACCTAGAAATCAGTACCCATTGCTAGGCTGGAGAACACAAAGGAGGAGATGATGTTACTAAGAACCTGGATTGTGGAAGAGGGGCCCGAGGTTTAGGCACTAGGACCCTGCAAGAGGGTGGGGGGCTGTTGGGAGCATTCTGAGCAAATGGAAGGGAAAACCTTGAGAGCTAGAGTGGCAGAAGCAATTCAGATATTTCCAGGGGCCCGTAGAAGAACGGAGAAACAAGAGAGGCAGAAAATAGAAGAACAATGATTCATTTCTTTCTCTTGTTTTTGATTTTCCATGCATAGCTTCTATAGCAAAACCTAGCAAAAAAATGAACTAATGAAGGATCTTTGAAATACAGTTTTTAGCTCCAGATTTATCAAGCAAACTATAGAAGAGTGAGCACAAGACCATGAGCAAATAGGTAAAAATGGCCACACCTCTCAACTGCTGGTTATCGTTTATCTTTTCTCTTCCCCTTTTTGGGAGAGTTTGAAGTATCCCTGAGGTAAGAGAAAATGAAAGCGAGAGTTAATAAATGTGATTATGAAAGTCTTTGCTGTGTGTATATACATTCTGTGTCTGATTGAAGAGTGAAGACTTAAAGTGAAAGGCCAGGGCCCTTTCCTTACGCTTATGGGTCTGACCCTGGAATAAATACTATGTGTGATGGGCTTTGCAAAATGACTCCACAAGTTTCTGAATTTGTAAGTGCAGCTGTCTGTGAATTGTCCACAATGTAGCTTCTGGTCTGAGGGCTAGGAAACTGTACCCAGCACTTACTAATCAAATTTATAAACAGATAAGCCAGTTTTCTTTCTCACTTGACATTGCAGATTATATTTAACAGAAGTAAATGTTAGCTGAGCAATGATTTCACACAATTTTAAACATATTGTAAAATCTTTTCTCCTTTATGGTCATTCTTAATAGTTAGCTTGTACTTTCTGAGAGTAGTTTACTCTTTTCAGGATAGGCTCATGAAGTCTTGAATCAAAACCCATGTAGAGGGTGCCTGGGAGGCTCAGTTGGTTAGGCGACTGCCTTCAGCTCAGGTCGTGATCCTGGAGTCCTGGGATCAGGTCCCACATTGGGTTCCCAGCTCCATGGAGAGCCTGCTTCTCCCTCTGACCTCCCCTCTCATGCTCTCTCACTCTGTCTCTCTCTCTCTCAAATAAATAAATAAAATCTTTAACAAACAACAACAACAACAACAACAACAAAAAACCCATGTAGATGCTGATACAAAGTTGTAGATTGATCCATATTACTTCAGTAGAATGAGCAGCTAAGAAATAATCCTAAAATATGTTGATGAAATAAACTTACTTCAAAATTTGGAGAATAAAGAATACAGTCACAGGAGGCCTAGATAATTTAATTTACCTTTCTGTGCCTGTTTCCTCATCTATAAAATTGGAATAATAATGGTACCCTTCTCATTAAATTGTTCTGTACACTAAATATTTTATACATTTATTTATTTTTTCCTTTTTTTAATGCATTTAAAGTTTGTATCACATATATCTTACTCTACAAATTGGAAGAATCTCCAATGAGGATATCAGTATGACGAAATGTTGCTCAACGATGACCAAGAGCAAGGTTAGATAAATCTCTGGAGCTGTCAGATTCCCCACCACTATGGTTCCATCAACCTTACCTAGCCTGAGGGCTTCATGGCTTCAATACTCTGCTTTTCATTGTCTGAGATGTGCAATGACTTTTGATTCATCTACTCCTTGCCTAAATCATGTGTGAGATGGGAAACATTACCCCATTAATAAATTTGCTCATTAGAACAATCCCCCCACACCTTATCTTTCTTCACCTTCCGAATATAAATCTTTGTGTCCATGTCTCTGTGTGTGCATTCCTTCATTTTCACCCATCATAGGACTCCTGGATTTTTGCACATTACATTTAGAATGTCGTCCTTAGTTCACCTACATTCACTAACGGCAAAACATTCTAAAGCATAATTATGCAATGGTTTCTTCAGGTTGCACATGTTTATATTTAAGTAACATTTAAATATATATTTATATTGCACATGTTTATATTTAAATAACTTATAATTAAAATAAATACCAAGCAACAATATGGGGCAAAAGAATACAAAGAATCAAGTACATCTGGAGGGTAAGGATCCCTTTATAGGGACCAGTTTGATTTAATGTAAATACCTTCAAAAACTTACTTCTTTACTATATTTTAACCAATGGAAAAGGCCAAAATACATACAGGGATGAAGGTAGAGGAGAATGATATTACAATAAACGACAGTACTGGAAAAATTGTGGACATTATTTAAGTTGATTTTAATTCCTCATTTGTGTGTGTGTGTACGGTTGTTGAGAGTCATGTCTGTAGTGCGCAGTTTCTCCATTGTATAAAGTTACCATCGTGTTAGATTTTGAATGGAAATTTAAAACATTCCAGTCCAGATAAAACTGTCAGGTCATGGGGAATAATTTTACTTATGAAAATATATTCATGGAAAGGAAATTGCTGTGTGTCTCAGTGTAATAACCTCTCCGAGATCTCATTCACTTCTCGCAGCTTTTTCTGGAGCTGGCCTGGCTCATCAGCCTCTCATTCTCTCCCTGGCTGTAACCATCAGTGGGCAAACAATTCTTACCAAGCCATTAGATTCAATTTGGTATTCCTGCTCCATGGTGACTCTGACTCAGCCCCACTGTCTAAATTCCTGGCTTTGGTTCACTTGACCTTGAGAACCTACTTGCTCATTCCTGCCTGGAGTGACTCCTTGGCTACTAGACCTTCAACTTGTCCTGACTCACCTCTAGCTGCAAAGCCCTCAGCACACAGCCAGGTTTCCAGGCCTTGGTCTCTAACCGGTCTAGGATGTTTAACCAGCAGCCTGTCTGGCTCTGCCTTAAACTCCCGCTTGACTCTATCAGATTTCTCCAAAGATGCTTTTATTCTAGCGTTCATGCTTGAAAGAACAGGCCAAACATATTGATACAAGTGATTGGCCTTAGTGGTTAGCTGGCTATGTAGGGACCAGAACCTGACAGGACGGTTTTGCCTGGTAACTTTGCTGAGGTCCAGGGGCAGCCAAGGAACATGTTATAATAAGAAATCACACTTTTATTGTCATTTATATCTGCAGCTCAGTCTCCTTTCTCATTTCTAGTTGTTGGTTTTTTTCCCTCTATTTTTTCCTTAATTAGGTCAACTACTTGTTTATCTCTCATATTGGTCTTTCCAAACAGCGGATTTTGCTTTTTACGTATCCTGTTTTTTTTCTATTTCTTTAATTCTAATATTGATTAATTTTATTTTCCAATTTATTTTTTTTCTTTTCTTTTCTTTTCTTTTCTTTTCTTTTCTTTTCTTTTATTATTTAGTGGCTAAGAACACAGAATTTGTAGCCAGATTGCCTAGGCCAGAACTCTGACTCCACTGAATACTAGATTTGTAACCTTGGATGAGTTATTTGTAACTCATATCTCAGTTCCCTCAACCTATAAAATGGGAATAGTGAGAAACTTAACCTATTCAGTTGGTGTTCACCCTTATCTCTACTTCAAACTTAGGCACACCACCAGAATTTGTTATTTAAAATCATTACAAAAAGGAAATATATCAGGCCATTTGGGTGGCTCAGTCGGTTAAGCATCTGCCTTTAGCTCAGGTCATGATCCCAGAGTCCCGGGATCGAGTCCTGCATTAGGCTTCCTGCTCGGCGGGGAACCTGCTTTTCCCACTGCCTGCTGTGCCCCCTGCTTGTGTTCTGTCTCTCTTTCTGACAAATAAATAAATAAATAAAATCTTTTAAAAATTTTAAAAAAATATATACTGCTTCTTCACAAATGTTTTATAAATATGTTCATAGTCATAATTTAATTGTTACTGATAAGATTTTATAACTTATGCATTTGCAACATGTATTTTGAGACAAGTTTCACCAGTGTGCCAGCACATTCAATGACACAGACAAAGGTTATGAAGCTCTGCCCTCTAGAATGGCAGAGAAGCAAGCTGGGAGGAACTCAGATCCTTGAATTAGCTCATAGCACACCCTCAAGCAATCTCTCTCCTCTGCACTGTTACATGAGAGAAATAAATTTCTATCTCTTTGGGCTACTGCATAGTGGAATATAACATCAAAACATATAGTCTAAGTCTAAAAGTTTACATCCATGCGAATAACTTTTCCACTCTGACAGTGAATGCTGTTGGTGCTGGTGTATTATTCTTGAGTTGCATTCCTTCCTCTTGCTCTCAATAATTTTGTGGATGTTATTCTACCACCTTATAATATCCAATATTTCCAATGAGAAGTACAATGCCAGTCTGACTTTTTTTTTCCATTGTAAGTAATTTATTTATTTTGTCTAGAAGCTTGTAACAATTTTTTTGTAGTATTTGGGTTCTAAGAATTTTACTGCTGAATGTGTTTCCTCTCAATCCCTCTGGGAACACAAAGAGCCTTCTCCGCAAATATGTGTTTCGTCTTCTTGAAGATAATTTTATTTTATTATTTTTATTAACTCCTGATTCTGGTTTGTTTTTTTTTCTTTTTCAGGGATTCAACGATTTTCATGTTATGTTTCTGAATCTATCTTCTATTTACCTTTTTTTCTTTGTCTAATGATTTTTAACTCTTTCTGTATTTTCTTTATATTTGAGATTTATCTTGCACCTATTTGAGTCTCAGAACTGAGTATTTTTAAATTTACAGATCTCTTAAGTTTAAGTATTTTTTTCCTCCTTTAGCAACTCTTCCTTTTGTTTTTTCCTGTATTTGATTTGTTGGAAGTATATAGCAGAAAAGATGGAAAACATACATGATAGAGAGATATTTCAGCAGAGAGAGAGAAACTGTGAGAAAAGAGGCAAATGCTAGGAACGAAAACATAATGTTAGAGATGAAAAATCCCCTCTGTTGGTAGATCAGCAGACTAGACAAAAAGAGCAAACAATCAGTGAACCAAAAGTAAGGTTAACAAAAATCGTCTAAACTGAAATACAATGAGGAAAAGATGTGGGAAAAAAATAGTTCAGAGCACCCATGATCCATGGAAAATGTCATATAGTTTAACATGCATCTAACTGGTTTACCAGATATAGAAGACAGCATGAATGAGGCTGAAAAAATATGTCAAGAAATAATTGCCCAAATTTCCAAAATTAATAAAAGACAATAAATCATAGGTCCAAGAATCTCAGAGAACCAAAAGAAGGAAAAATACAAAGAAAACACATAAACATACACATAAAATTGCTAAAATTTAAAGATAAAATCTTGAAGTCAGCAAAAGGAACAAAATTGTTACTTACAGGAAAACAAGCATAAAATTGCAACTGAACTGTCTTCAAAGACAATAAAGTCAGAAAACAATGGAAAGAGTGTTTTAAATGACTGGCACACACACATACATACTACAAACAAAACCAAAAAACAACATATCACCTAGAATTCTATCCTTTAAAATATCCTTTAAAAAGAAGAAATAATTACATTTCTGACAGGTAAAAGCTGACTGAATTTATCTCCAGCAAACCTACATTATAGTAAGTGAATAAAAAGCTTTCTATCTGGAAAGAATATAATATCATAGAAACTTGGTTCTAAAGAAAGGAATCCAAAAACTTAGAAAAAGTTGATAAGCCAGAAAATACAAAATATCTTTTAAAAAATTATCCCTGCTTTTACACACATACAAAATTAAATGTCCTTTAAAAACTATTGGTTGTTAAAGTAAAAATAATGTGAGCATAAATTTTATAGTAAACACAGAATTAAAATATGTGACAATAAGAAGGCGCAGAATGGAGTATGGAAGCATAGTAATTGTGTATATACATTTTTGTAAATTTCTCATTTTTGTGACAATATTTTTTGAGTGTAGAATATGATGTTAAAGATACATATCCTAATATCAAAAATGGTTAAGTAGTATAATGTGTAAATTGACAACTAAAAGAAAACAAAGAAGTATAACAAAATCCTTCAGAAGATATAACGTGAATGCTAAAGATTATATTTATTCATTCCTAATATAAAAAGACAGATAAGGAGGAAAAGAGGAACAAAGGACAGAAAGTATAAGTAAAAATAAATGTTAAAATGGTAGACTTAAATAGGGATTAGTAATAATTACAGCAAATGTAAATGAACTATAACATTAGGTTTACAGACACTTGACCAAAAAAATACATGAAGTGACTAATAAGCACATTCAACACACTCAAAATCATTACTCATCAGGAAAATGCAAATTAAATACACCATAAAATTCTCCTTATACACCTACCAGAATGGCAAATTATCAAATCAAAGAGTAAAAACTCACTTCTCATACATTAATAGTAGAACTGTGAAATGATACCAACATTTTGGAAAACTGTCAGTTTTTTAAAAAGTTAAATATTCATCTACCCTATGATCCAGCAATTTCACACCTAGGTATTGATTTATGTGAACCAAAACATTTGTCCACAAGAAGTTTTGTACAAAAAAAAACTTCATATTATGTACTTTAAAGTTCATACCTAATCATAGTCCAAAACCGTAAAGATTTACATGGATTTACATCAATGAAAGAATAGATAGATGAACTGATTTGTCTATACACTGGGATACTACTAGTAATAAGAAGGAATGATCTCCTGGAATATATAAAAACATGGGGAAAACTCAGAAATATTAAGCTCAGTGATATAAGCAAACATTAAATTGTATCCTGCATTATTGCATTTATATGAAATTCTAGAGTAGACAAAATAATTTGTGGTGATAAAATCACACAGTAGTTGACTTTTCAGGACAGGGGTAAGAACTGATCCAAAGGGACATAAGAGAGCCACCTTGGGTTATAGAAATGTTTTGTAAATTGATATACACTCATGAAAATGAATTATATACTTAAGATCTGAGTACTTCTAAGTGTTGCTGGAGGAACACCAAAAAAAATGGAAGAGAGCAGATTCCCCCAAATCCCAAAATATTAGTTTTTTATAAACAAACCAATAAAAAGCGGTAGCTACTAGATGTTAAGGACTGAAATAACTGGTATGGTGGGTAGCACTTATTTTGATATAATGCATACTTGCGAATATAACACTTCAGCTCAATCATGTAGAATGGCAAGAAGTAATAAATGGACTCTGTTAGATGATGAACATTCTAAGCAGAGGCCCTAAAGTGCATGGGGTATTTTTTAAAAATCTAGAAAGACATCAGTGTATCAGCAACATAGTGAGTTAAAGAGAGAGTGGTGTGAGATTATGGAGACCTAGGCAGGTATCAGATCAATAGGTCCTTTTTGGCTGTGATAGCGGTGTGGATTTAAATCAACATGGCCAACACTTCTGCTTCAGATGAAGTGATAGGAATCAAAAGTATTTTTTCACTTTAAATAACTAGGTAACCAGGCAACATAAATTAAACAATAGTTTTCAGACTTGGCTAATAGGAGTACAGGCCTACACTTCCTGAAAAAGTGAGAGAGAAAAAAGTGAGCCCCATGATTTTCCCAGCTTATTGCCTACAAGCCATTTCCAGTGCAAGACATGGAAACTAAAATAAATCCTATCAGTTTTATCAAGCAAAAGAGATGGAAATTAGAATTTAGGGAGGTAAAAATAGGTGGATTTTTTTTTTTTTTTTTGCAAAGAATACAAAAAAGAAGAGACTATACTAAGAGAAATCACCATAGATTGAAAGAGAGATAGTCCTTGAGATCTCTGGAACTGTGCTAGTCTCTACATGATGATGGGAAACTGTCTTAGACCAAGAAAAGAATCACTAGAAAATGATAAACCAAACAACTGCCAGAACTCATGCAGGTTGGGGAAAACAACAACAACAACAAACAAATTCATTAAAATATAACATTAAGCATAATAATCATTGTTAATATAATAATTATTGTTAATAATTATAAATTATTAATAATTATTATAGTATATGATTTATTTATATATTTATTTATATATTTAACATGATATATAAATATATAAAATATAAATGTAATTTATATAAATATAATATAATAACATAATAATAAAATAATAAAAATAATAATAAAATACATTTAAAATACTGTGCTAAAGGAAATAAAAACAACAAATTAAATGCAGCACAGAGGAGATTTCATGGTAATAAGTGCTTACATTTATTTTTATTTTTTTATTTTTATTTATTTTTTTTTAAATTTATTTATTTGACAGAGAGAGAGATCACAAGTAGGCAGAGAGGCAGGCAGAGAGGCAGGCAGAGAGAGAGGAGGAAGCAGGCTCCCTGCGGAGCAGAGAGCCGATGCGGGGCTTGATCCCAGGACCCTGAGATCATGACCTGAGCCGAAGGCAGCGGCTTAATCCACTGAGCCACCCAGGCGCCCCATAAGTGCTTACATTTAAAAATTAATTAGATAAGCTAGAAACAAGAAAGAAATAAACACAAACTAAGCAGAATTAAGAAAATAACATGGATTGTAATAGAAGACAAAGAGATATACAATAGAAAAACAATAAAGAAACTCACATAAGCCAGTTTTTAAAAAAGATCAATAAGACTGATGAGCCTTTAGCCATATGATCAGGAAAGAAGGGTAAAGACATAAATCACCAGGGGCGCCTTCAGCTCAGGTCATGATCTCAGGATCCTGGGATTGAGCCCTGCATGGGGCTCTCTACTCAGCAGAAAGCCTGCTTCCCTTTCTCTCTGCCTGTCTCTCTGCCTACTTGTGATCTCTCTCTGTGTCAAATAAATAAATATAATCTTTAAAAAAAAGACATAAACTACCAGTAACAAAAATGAAAGGGGGACATCACTACAAGACCTACAGCAATTACAAGATAATAAGGGAACATTATGAATAATGTCATTAAGTTAGGCAATTTAGGGTAGACACCCTTGAAAGCCACAACTATCAAAGCTCACTCAAGAAGAAATAGATCACCTGAATAGTTCTACACCTATTGAATTTATAATTATAAATCTCATAAAAAATACAGGTTCACATGACTTTACTAGTAAATTCTATTAAATGGTTAAGGAAGCAGTAATGCAAATTATATGTAAACACTTTCAAGAAAAAAAAGGAGCAGGGATCACTTCCCAGCACATTTTATGATGCCAGAATTACCCTTATAAAATAACCAGGGAAAAAAGTCACAACAGAAGAAAACTATGGAACAGTAGCCCTTTTTGACACAAACACAAAAATCTTTAACACAATTTTACACAATCGAATGTAGCAAAGTATATTGAAGGATGATACGGTATGATCAAGTTGGGTTTATCTTCAGAACACAAGGTTGATTTAACATCTGGAAACAGTGGAAATAACTCACCTATTAGCAAACTAAAATAAAACAAAAGTATATCAAAAACAAAACCCCATAATTATCTCAATACATGCAGAAAATGCATTAGGCAAAATACAGCATCCATCCATGTTAGAAATGTTCAGCATACTAGAAATAGAAGAGAACTTCCTTGATCTGATAAAGGGCATTTAAGGAAAACCAGCTATCATCCTACTTTATTAGGAAGGACTAAATATTATCTCTTTAAGGTTGGGGAAAAAAGGGAAGAAAAATCATTTTCCATTTGGAGAGAGTGCATAAGAGAAAAAAGCTTTATTTTTGAACCCACTAAGTCCTGGCACAATTATATTTAACAGTTTATGTTCTAAGCTCAATTCTCTCCTCCTTCATTTTCTAACAGAAAGCTAGAAGAAGCTAAGAGGCACCTTCCTCATTCCGTATGGAAATCTCTTTAGCTAACTCATCCAGTTTACCAAATTATTGCAAACAACAGTATTGGTAAAATTTCTGCCACTACATGACAGTGCCTCATTTCCTTCAGATTCCAAAAACTTTTCCCTCACTTCTCTTGAATCCCTCAGCAACAACCTCCCAAAACCCTTCTAGCATCTGCACATAGTTCAGTCCCAAGGCCAACGTCACACATTTCAGTTTTTGTGGCAGTAGCACCCCAGTGTCAGATACCAAAATCTTTTTAGTTATCTACTGCTGTGTAACAAACTCCCCTAAACTTAGTGGTGTGAAACAAATCACTTATCACCACCATCATCATCATCACTTCATAGCTTCGGGGTTAACTGAACTCAACTAGGTAGGTCTTAACCAGGGTCTCGCGTTGATTTCAGTCAATTTCTCTGACTGAAATCAGATGGTGGCTGGGTGTGGAGTCATCTCACTCAGACTTCCTCACTAATATATCTGGTTGTTGGGCAGTGAGCACTGTAAATCGAACAACTGTACATGACCTGCCCCTGTGACCTGGCCTTCACGGACAGGGGATAGGTTCCATGGACAATAGTTACAAGAGAGAGCTGGAAGGAAGCCTCAGAAATCAAACAGCATCACTCCCTTCTCATTCTGCTTTCAGAAGAAAGTCTCTAAGGCCACCCATGTTCCAGGGCAGAAGAACTATGCTCCACATCTTTCTAGAAGGAATGTGAATGAGTTTGAGGACCCTTTTAAAAACTCATCCAGCAGCATGAATTATACCAGTACCAACTGGAAAACAGTAGTGGGAATATAAACCTTAAGTACATGCTCCTGCAAATTCCTAGGCATTTCACTGCACCTACTGCAACAAACCTGGGGTCCAGAAAGCACTGAGGACAACATTATCCTGGAGAAGGTACTAGAAGGACTTCCACATGGCTCAAGTTCCTATCTCAGCTCCAGTTTAGATCAGTGAGTACCGCCAGCCTCCCTGCATTCTATACCTTCCAATTTGGTATCTGGGGCCCCTTAAGTATTTTTTTTTTTTTTTTTTTTTTTTTTTTTTTTTTTTAAAGATTTATTTTTTTGACAGATAGAGATTACAAGTAGGCAGAGAGGCAGGCAGAGAGAGAGAGAGAGAGAGGAGGAAGCAGGCAGGCTCCCAGCCAAGCAGAGAGCCCGATGCGGGGCTCGATTCCAGGACCCTGGGATCATGACCTGAGCCGAAGGCAGAGGCTTTAACCCGCTGAGCCACCCAGGCGCCCCTCCCTTAAGTATTTTTTTTTCTGTCCTCCCCACCATGGACTCTCATGACTAAAATGTAGATCTTGCTGTAGTCGCTGTGATCCTCTTGGTCCTTGGATATAAGAAATAGAAGCATCTCCAGTGCTGAGGTTTTACATCAGGTCTGCTTTCTTTTCTGGTCTCTCCCTGATCTTAAATACTTCTTTCTCTTATTTCCCAAGGTCTGAGCCAAGCTTTGTGCCCTGGCTATCGAGATGAGGTCCTTATCTTCCCTCTCATTTCCTTCCAATTTTCCTGCCTGCCAGCCCCTCTTGTTTTAAAAATACAAATCTCCATCTGAGCCCCATTCTTCATGGCTGGGTCCATATTTGTTACTGCCAGCAGGTCCTTGTCTTGAGCTCTGCCCACCTGCCAGGGAGCCACCTACTGTTCACCTCTGGCCCTCCTATATGCCAACCACCTGCCTACTTGAACCCCTATCTTCTACTTGTAGCCAAAGTCCCTGGACGGCAGGTTCTGCCACCTTTTTGGACTTCCCAGCTGCTGGGCTGTCCTCCAAAAGACAGTTTATTCTCCAGGTCTGGCCCTCTCCCACTATATGTATTTCCTACTCCTGACATGTAACAAAGAGTATTTCACTTTCTCTCTGGCTGCACTGCCCACTTTTTACTCCTATGATCCGTGTCCAGTGAGATCTATGGAAGCAATTAGAAAAACAAAATCACCTTGCTACGATCAGTCTGATTTTGCTACTTCAACTAAAAACATCCATGGCATCAAACTTCCTCATCTTCTCAATTGCCTCTTCTCTAGTAAAATTGCCTGGTCCAGTCATCCCTGACTGATTCCTGGGCTTCCTCCCCTTAGGCTTTCCCTTGGCTTCCAAGACCTGCAAACTCCATGCTGATGGCCTAATGCCCTAGACTTCAAGTTCCTGGCTCTCTCACAATTTAGCAGTGATCTGGCCCTCGACACTCAGACTGCACCTTGCAGCCTCAGCTTGCTGGCCCCTGTCTAAGCAGTCCTACTAGCTGCAACCTGCATCTGGCTGGGGTTCTTATTACATCTGGAGGAAAGGGAAGCAAGTTAAATTATAATGCTTCTATGGTACAAGACTTTATTTCAAAAGAGAAAGCAAAAAAAAAAAAAAAACCCAAAATTTTATTTCTTCTACTTGTATCATAATTTGTAGTTTTAAACGCACAACAGACAATGAAACGTTCACTGTTTGCCTTGACCTCCGCTCCACTTAATGGAAGCTTGAGAATTTAATTCTACATTTGTGATATTCTTTTTTCCGAGACTGCTCAAAACTGGCATGAATTTTTGATGGGAAGAATAATATGGTTAGCATGTTTATAAATTAACAGTCAAGGAGGTGTACAAACCCAAAATTATTCCCACAGGAAGCAAGTTGTTGGCTCTGACATCCTTTCTCTTTCTTAGCTCGCCAGAAACAGATGTTGACAGTTCTCTCGTTTGGGGAATATATCCAGAAGGATGAATATTACCCTTGAGAAACACAATATACTGTACATGACTTCTTATAAGTGAAGAAGTAGTTTATTTAAGCTTAGAGAAAGTACATACTGACAACCTGTGCAAAGAAAGGAAAGAATGCCATAAAGCAATCTAAAGCCTTAGCCAGGCCCCAACTTCATGGAAGTTTTGTAGGCTGGTTGAAAGAGGCAATTGATACAGCACTCAGAGGGCTGCAGATGGAATCAGACCTAAGAGACCAAAGTCTTCTCCACACAAAGACAGAATTCTCTAAGAAGTGAAAAATACCAGCCATCTCGCGGGCTCTTTTGCCCACATTTCACAAAGGAATCCATTTTCTTTTAATGCATAAAAAACCATAATTAACCTGTTTTCACGTAAATCAAAAGGTAATTATAAGGAACTTCCCGTATACAAACAACTATATACATTCTTGTATGTTTGCCTGTATACTTTAAAAATGGTGTATGACAGTTCCTATTCTCAAAGACGTCAAAATATAAACGGCTAGATTCTGAAAAGTAAGATGTCTGGTGAAAAAAAAAAAATGAAACTAGTTTATTTGTCTAGTCATGCCCAGAAAAATCTAGCTTTCCATTTTAATTTTAAGGCATTCTTAGCATAGTTTTTTGTTTTTGCTTTTTAATGCAGCATGCCTGATTTTGCTGGTGGTTTGAGTATCTGACATGAAACTCAGAAATGTGTCCACATTGCTGAATGAGTGGGACCATATACTGGAGAAGAAATGGAACATCTCAGAGATTCCAGTAGACAGGAAAAGGGTTGAAGCCCCTGGAGACCCGTGATGCACGGCAATCAGAGTAGTTGACTCTGTTCGAACAAAAATGTCATGCTGACCTGGTGGAGAAGACGGCAGGATGTGAGCCTTGCAAGTAGGATCTGGGAGCCACTACTACAAAGACAGAGTGCATGTATATTCAGGGGGACCTGAAGCCACAAGTCACATACCACTGTCTGCAGGGACACATGTCTTCAACATGTTCACATATGCGGTATCGCCTTTGCTCATCAAGCAGGAAACCCTTGTGCATCCTGGGGTCAGCAGACCTCTTCCTGTAACCTGGTGCAGGGACACTGAGCCACGGAGCCATGTGACTTTGACCTCCATGGACAGAACCCTGGCATTTGGTCTCAACATTTGGTGGTCATTAAAATGTATGTCATATTTGTTCCAAAAATATTTTGAAGGTTCAAGACCCTCTTCAGATCAGATGTTTGACACTTTTTTTGGCTTACAGAGAATTGACTGACTTAAGAATATGTATCTGCCTACTAATATCCGCTGCCGATGACCTATAGTTCAGGGTCAATATTGCTGTTTGTGCTTGCCTAAATATCTAAAAAAAGGAGACCTTTTTTTTTTTTTTAATAAAATCATGGATGTGATTTAGCTCAATATTTCTATTTCTCTGAATCTGCTGTGAGGAAATACTCATAATGTAGCAGAACTTGATATAAAAAGTTTATGAAGACATTATTTATAACATTGAAAAATTGCATAAAATGTAAATGGTTCTTTAAATTAGGCACATTTGTGCCTTGGAGTATGAGAAAAATAATTTTTTTAAGACTTTACTTATTTATTTGAGACAGAGAGAGAGAAAGAGCCACAAGAGTGGGGGGGGGGGTGGGGCAAAGGGAGAGGGACAAACAGACTTCCCACCGAGCGTGGAGCTCCATGTGGGGCTCAATGTTAGGACCCTGAATCATGACCTGAGCCAAAGTCAGACAGTTAACCATCTGAGCCACCCAGGCGCCCGAGAAAATTTCAAAAAAATGTCTCACATCATAATGTTCTCACAATATAATATTCTCACGATATCATGTTAAACAGGAAAAGATTGTCGACAGTTATAATTAAACTATAAAAGCAGATCACAAAGCTGCATTCACACAACAAATATTTATTAAATACTGCCCGTGTAACTAGCATTTGTCTAAGTGTAGAGTTACTACTTGGGATAAAAAATAGAATCGCTTCCCTTGTGGAGATTACATACTGGTATATCTTATAATGTCCTCCCAACCATGTTAACAAACAACCAAGCAAAGAAATAAAATAAGCAAGCAGAAAAAAGAAAATGGAAGGGAACTCTAGTGGACACTCCATCCCTGCCATTCAGATCCTTTTACCATTTTTGTGCACTGCATCTCCTGTGTGCTTTCCCTCCCAAAGCCAGCACCTGCGTCTCTGTTAAAAGGCCGCTCTCTGGCTGGCGGTATTTCTGGCTTTGCCAGAAGTGCCTCGGAATGTACAGACCCCCAGAGGAGGCCCTTAGCCAATGACGGAAGGAAGCCTACTGTAAGGACTTAATTGCCCACGGTCCAATAGAGACATCCCTCTCCTGTAGATGAAGCCAGAGCTACCTCTGGATGACCTCATTTGCTATCATGGGAGCCAAAGACTAACATTTGAACAGAGGTGGTCCACTACAATAAGCATAGGTTACCTTTATTGGATGCCTCTTCTCTTTCAGATTTTGACACGAATTATCTTAATTTTCACAACAACCCTTTGAGAATAAGTACTATTATTATACTCATGGTACAGATGAATATAAGGCTGGGGGCCTTTTCTTTTTCCTCTTTATACTTCCATGTCCTTTCCAATTTGCTACAAAATCAGTAGCAAATCAGTATGCTTTGATAAGCATACAGGACATGAGTACCCATTTTCTGAAATACTGGCTCTATTAGTAGCTACAGCCAGGTATACTCCTGGCAGCCTTGGAGCATTGCTGTTGTATATTTGAATGAAATTCTTTGTTAATCAACAAATGATAAAATGATCACATCATCACTTTAAGATGTTGCTTAATCTCTTAACAATAAATTCCTTTACAAAAGTGAACTAAAATTTAAGGATTTGAGTGGATTTCTGCTACTGCTTGTGAAATGTATCTCATTATCTGGGAATTTTTGTTCAGTCTAACTTGCCTTCAACTTTCAGAACCACCTGCAGTTAATAATATTATCCTTTTACTTATTTTCCAAATTTTCCCTAAATTGTCCAAATTTTGTTATTTACATTAATAATGAATTGATCTGGCCTTAATGCCACACTTATATTCAGTTTTAAAAGTTTCCTAAGAAAATGACATTTTCATAAGATGTTTACTGATCCAACCTTCATTTGTCAAAGCTCATTTTCGGCCATTTCCTAACTATTAGTCTTGCTCTTTACCCTTTCTAAGACCAAAAGGAAGAAAGGCCTGCAAATGAAGTTGAACCACTTACACGTTAATTTGTAAAGTTTCTCCAAGCTGTCTATTAAAATGAAGAAAACTGTCACCTAGAAAAATTGTTTTCTATATTACTTCACAGTAGAAGTTGTAATATTAGACCAGAAGCTACCTTTCTTGTTAGGGCCATACCATAGATGAGTAGAAATTCCTAAAGATTTATGTTACTTGGATTTTGGTTGTATGGAACAAAATCTAATTCTAAATACCTTAGGCAAAAAGAGAATTTGAAGACTGGGAAAAATCTAAGGAAGCTTTAAACTGCCGAGCCAAAGGGATAGCAACCGTGTATCTGGAGCTCGGGGATGGCTCTCAACCAGAAGTGAAATCTGTAATAGTATCAAGCATTTGATAGAGTAATGTTTTCTTGGTAAACGGTATTTCCTTTTAATATGGCTTTGTCTTATCATGCAAAGTGTGTTTCTTGTAGGCATTGTGTAATTTGTTCTTGCTTTATTATCAATTAGAAGGTGTCTCCTTTTTAGTGATAGAATTAAGGCCATTTATATTTAACATGACAACAAATTGGTTGGCTTAAATTTGTTTTCTTGCTATTTATTTTCTATTTTCCAGACTGTTTTGTTGTTTTTTCCCCAACTTCCTGTCCCTGTTTTTAAAATTAATTATTCTTAGTGTTCCATTTTATGCTCTCTGGTGGCTTACTTTGCCATATACTTTTTTTTTTTTTGTAGTTTCTCCTTAGGTTGTAATACACATTATTAATTTATTATAGTCTACCCTGAAAGACACTTATACTATTAATAGATAATGTGATAACTTTACATGTTCATTTTCTTCCTTATCTTTGTGCTATTGTGATCACACAGTTGACATCTTTGAGTATTACAAACCCTAACACATATTATTAATACATTACTTTATGTAGTCAAATATCTTTTAAAAACATTTAAACTGAGAAAAATCTCTTTCACATCTACCTATATATTTATGGATTCTAGTCCTCTTCATATCTTTAAAATTTTCTTCAGGGTTCATAATCTTTGAGCCTGACAGTCTCCTTTAATATCTCTTTTACTATGAATCTGCTGGCAATTGATTCTCTCAACTGCTTTTGAGTAAAAATCTGTGTATTTAACTCTCATTTTTGAAAGATACTTTTACTGGGTACACAATTTTAGGTTGATAATTATTTTTTTCTACACACTCAAATTGTTCTATTGTCTTCTGATTTGCAATGTTTTTGAGGTTAAATCAATGACAATTCCTACCTTTGTTGCTCTGTATGTAATGTATCTTTTTCCCCCCGATTTCTGTCAAAATTTTCTCATTATCATTGGTTTACATCAATTTGATTCTGACACACCTCTGGGGGTTTTCTTCATGTTTTTCCTGCTTGCTACTTGTTGAATGTCTCTCATCTATTGGTTTAGAGTTTTTTATAAAATTAAAAACTTTTTAGCTATTATTTCTTCAAGTATTTTACAGCCTTTCATTATCCCTTTAAGAGGCCAAATAATGTATGTTATGGTATTCAGTATTATCCCACAGGTCACTGATTTCTGTTCATTTTCTGTGTGTGCATGTGCACACATGGATACCTTTTTTTTTTCTCTCACTTTGCTTCAGTTGGGTAGTTTCTAGTGATATGTGTTCAAGTTCATTGTTCTTTCCTCTACAGTTTCCAATCTGCTAAATCCATCCAGTAAATATTTAATTTTCAGTGTTGTGTATTTCAACTCCAGAATTTCCATTTGGTAATTTCTATTGCTGTAATTTATAACTTCATTTTATTTGTACTGTTTTTTACAATTTTAAGCATAATTACATTTTTTAAGTTCTTGTTACTTTATCCCATTATTTTGGTTCCATCTCTGACATTTCTGTATCAGTTGGTTGATTTTCTACATTTCTACGTAAGGGACACATTTTCCTGCTTCCTAAAATAAATTTTAGATTTTTTTTAAGTGTCTAAATGTTTTGTTTGTTTTCTTTAAAAGGTATTTAGCAAGTAGTTAAGTCACTTGTGGATAAGCTTAATTACTAAGACTTGTGTGTAAACTTAATGGAGTCTTTACTATAAGGATATTTAGCCACATCACTAAGGAGTGACATCCTACTGTCTCTACTAAGGACCCTGTATTTTTAGCAAAGTCTCCACTTTGACCTGCCAGAACTCAAGCTGCCATTCTCTGCTTAGATTCCCCCACTTTTCCCCATGACATGGAATGTATTTCCAAGCAAAAGTTGGTCACATTTTTGCCTACTTCAAGGATCATAATTTTTTTTCTACCTGCTCATTTTTTTTGCAAACTGTATGTTCAAAATATTTTTCAGTGTTCAAGTTGTAATTAATGAGAAGCATTCTGGTGTTAGTTACTTCAAAGTGGCCTGAAGTAGAAGTCTTACTGTAAGACTTTAAGCAAAGGGAAATTTTGATTAAGTACAGTAGAAAGATCATTATAACAGAAATTTAGAGTATAGAATAAGCAGGGGTTAGACTGAATGCAGAAACATTAATTAAGAAATACCATTATTCAAGAAAAGAGGTGATGATCTAGGACATCAAAACAGAGCAAGATTAAAAATCAAGGAGTTCAGAACAAGCAATACTTTAGATAATTATTCATTGACTTCTACAAATAAATATTTATTGGTGGCTTGGTATGTACTATAGAAATAAAACTGTGTTTATTCATTTATTCAATCCACAATGACTCACTGAGTACCTCTTGGATACCAATCACAGTGATATATACATATATATATGTAAATATATATATGTAAATATATATATGTGTAAATATATATATATATATAGAGAGAGAGAGAGAGATTATCTGCCCACATTGCCCATTCTGCAGGGCAGTGTTATCCAACATTCTGCAATGGTAGTAAGAGTGGCTACTATCCACAAGTGTATAACATAACTGAGAAACTATGTTTTTAATTTTACTTAATTTTAATCAATTAGAATTTACGTTTGAGTGATCCATCATGGCTAGTGGTAACCACATTGGACACTGCAGTTCTAGGGGGATGCTAATATAGATAAACACACATAAACATACACATACAATTAGAATTAAATTTACTGTTCCTAAATGCAGGGCTTCCTAAATTGCTATCAGAACCCAGGAGGAAGTATTTAATCCTTTTAAGATTAGGGTGAGAGAGGAGGAACATATGCAAGTTGTTTGCATTTTAGCTGAATTCTGAAGAAAAACAATAAAAACAATAGAAAAACAAACAAAAAAAAGAATAGTGATGGAGAAAGTATGTTCTTGGCACAGGGAAAGGCAGTAGCATAGGACTTGGAGAACTGGAAATTGTTTGCCTCTTTTTTAAGCCAGATCGGAAGGTATTTATGGGGAAGTAGAACAATAAAAGTACATAGGAAGGAAATAAAATATTGATTGTACTAGAATGCTCTAGCTTTTTGTAGTGTGCTATTAATCAGAATAATCTGTTAAATTTTTTTTGACAGTTTTTATTTAGCTTGTAGATGGAGATGTCCAACAGGCTATCAGAATAACTTGTCTGGAACTTAGAAGAGGCTGGGCTACAGATAGTACTTGAAGAGACGGGTATGCAAAGAAGAAAAGAGAGCCAAGAAATCTGATTTAATTGTCAAATGCCCTGAGAAAAAAATGTTCTATGACAAGAATCTTTTGAAGACCTAGACCATTTATGCTATTGCTCAGGAATGCTAAGTTGAAGTGTCTGAATCCTAAAAGGCCTAACTCAAAAGTAACCTCAACAGTCAGACCTCAGATAGGGATCCTGATTCATGGGGAGCAGAGACCTTACTCTTCGTAACACTCGCTTCTTTTTCTCCATGCCCTAACTGCCCTCTGGAGCCAGGTCTGGGACTGGCAGATGGGCCTATGAACACCCCCCACCCCGGCATAGGTTTATAGGGAACATTTTCACCCTGGACCACAGCAGGGGTGATGTGCTATAATTAGGAACTCAGATTAAAGGTTTTTATTCCAAAGGTGGATTCTTCTTGTCTTTGACACTATTACTAGGTTACTTTCATTGGAATTGTAAAACAACTTTATATAGGTCATCTAGAAGAAGTGAGTTTTCAGGGTGTTGTCTTAGGAGCTAAAAATAAAATTAGATTAGCAGTAATTAGTGAAGTGGGTGTAATTTCATACCTTTGACTGTAATCATTTCCCGAAGTGGTTTTCTCTTGATTTGACTTTCCAGTGTGTTATATTCCCTTGTTGAAAGAAAATATGCATTCTGTACCCCCTGCAAGGGCAATTTTAAGGAAAGTACAGTAAACATAAACTAATGTAATGATGGGCTACAGAGAACGCTCTGTTTTCATGAAATGAACCACTAAAAATACTTCTTACAGTAACAATGCGAAAGTAGTAATATTGTAGTTCAAAACAATTCCAAGCTATTATTTTACTTTGTAAGATGTTGTTGGCAGAATCTAGTCTCAATAATTACTTTTTTAGGAAGAGAGAAAAACAATTTAATGCACTCCAATGCAGACTCTAAAAATATCAGAGAACCAAGTATACAGGGATCAGGCTATTAATAGCTTGAAACACTGTCAGTTGGTGGGATGGGACACTTTTTTTTTTTTAGATAGTGAGCCAAAATCTAAATTTTACTGCCGAGATATGTACTTTGAATCTGTAGCATGCCTAAAGGTGAGAAAAGGCTGTGAGTAAAAGCCCTTGTTTTGCAACACCTTGTAGGAGATATTATTTCAAGAGACACAGAAATCCTCAAATGTGAGTGATTCAGTTATAATTAATTTAAAATGAAACATACAACATAGCATTTTTACAAAATTTGTAAGAATCATATGCAAACTAAATTCTGATTTGCTCTCACAATTCCAAAAATTGAAGAATCCTTGGACTAAGCATTAGCACCAGTTGTACTAAATGTGTTAGGAGGTGGGATGAAAGTTCAGCTCCTGGGGCTCAATCCCAAGAAAATCTCTCTTCAGCTCTGTGGATACTGGTTTAGCCATCACCTTCTGTAGTTTACTCATACCCTTTCTACCATAGGGTGTTTCCCTGACCCGGGTTTTCATTATAAAATTGTAAAACTCCAACAGCATGAATCTGAAGTAGGAAGACAACCCTGGGAAGACATTTATGTGTGTTTAGGAAGCGTATGCAAGTGGCTTCATAGAAAAGTAGGAAAGAGTCAGGTGTCAGCACCAGAAAGGAAGACAATGGGAAATCTGTCCATGGATGAATTGATAAGTGTATTGATCTGTATAGTAACTCAGCAAGCCTCCATAAAAGGGTCCTACAGCAACTGCAAATAGAGGTGTTCATTTCCCTTATTTTTCTTTTTTTATTAAGATAAAGCTTATTATATACAATGAAGTGTATATGTCTTAATTGTATAAATCAATGAATTTTTTACATATTTATTTATATCCACCACCAATTCAAGATAAAAAACATATCTAGCATCTTAGCAGGTGTCCACATGCCTCTTCTAATCAATCACCCCATCATTCTAACATCAGCGCCCATATCAGAGTTCCAGTTATTTTGCATTCTCATCATTACTTAATATTGTCATTTTGAATATTTTAATTTTAGCCCTCTGGTTGAAGTGTAGTGGCATCATATTGTAATTGTAATTTGCATTCCTCTGGTGGCTAATAATGTTGAACAATAAGCACTTTTCAGCAGCTTATTGGCTATTTGACAACTTCTTTTGCAAGCCCCTGCAAATGTCTTTTGCTCAGTTTTTAAAATGGGCAAAATTTTTTAAATCCCTAAGCATAAAACAAAGGATTGATAACATATTTCTATTAAAATTATGAGCCCTTCATCCAACAACAATGTCAAGAGAGTGAAAAAGCAAGCTAGGGGGTAGGAGGAGAATTTTATATTTTTAAATTTCACTAGGGTTAAACATTTTTTTTTTTCTATGCACAGTGAAGACTGGGTGGTATGTGTTGCTTTCCCAGGGCTATACGTGGTACTTGGCATAGAGTTGGTGATGAAGGAATACCTGTGAATGAATGCATGGATGCCCGAGTGAATGAATGAAGGCATGGCCCTACTTAAAGGTATACAGATTATGACCCTCTCATGCACTATGTGTTTTCTCTGGGGCTAAGAGAAAGCTCACTCAATGTTATTAGCAGGAACAGGAACTCTGAATGTGACTCTAACACTTGAGCAATACCAATCTAAGAGCTGGTCCAAATGATTAGTCCCTAGAACGGATGTACAAATTGTAGTTGAGTTCTGTCTTTCCAGCCCTTTTTTGTTGATGCCCTGGGTCACAGTACATGTCCAACAAAAAAAAAATCACCCTCTGCATTGTGGCAGGGGTGGAGACGGATCAAGGGACTTAGTGGTTTACTAAAAAGAGAATACTATTGAAATTTGAATATCTACACACCACCACAAATGGAACACAGATAAATAATTTCCCATTTTTAGTTTCAGTTTCCCCAATTGTAAAATAAAAGAGATTATCTATAAGGTCTCTAGACCCTACATGCTCTGACATTCTTTCACTGGAGAGCCTGGGAAAAACAGCTTTTATGGGATAAGCAGTACTAGTCATCCCTGGAGGTCAAGATGACCTGAGCAATGTACTCTGCTCAGGTCCCAGAAGGCCCACAATGCCTTTATACTTGATCCAAAAAGGCAGTCTTTTAAGCTGTCCCAGCACCTAAGTACTCTGTTCCGTAGGCCGAGATGAAAAAACTTCCAGACTTCTTTGGAAAGGGAGCCCAAATCCGAAACAACAATGCTCCTTGGATACAAGTAACATTTTCTTCTAGAAATAGAAAATGTCCTCTAGCTTAGTTATAATTTCTACAATCTGTTCTGCCAATTTTTTTTTGGTTTGTATAAATGCTATTCAGAGTTCTTTTGGCAAAAATGAAAATCTAACTTATTTCTAATAGCCTGATAATTTTCATGGGATGTCCCATTTAAGAACAGATAAAAAGTCATCCAGAAGTCTTGTTATAAAGAAGTTAAACCCAATTATTCCTTTACTATTGAAAAATAATCTGTAGATCACCTTCTATTTAGAAGAAAAATGTTGAAAGAGTTCACCAACCATAAACATTATTTTCTTCTTTCTCATTTGAAAACAAATCTTTAATTTCAGCTTACAGAGCAGTTATTCTAGAACATAATGTATAATAGAGCTGTTAATGATTTTGCCTTTGAAGAATAGCTTCTCTAATATCAATCACCAAATTCAGTAATAGAAGAGATCCACTAGCCTACTTGGTAACACAATTTGGACTCCCTGAAAGAAGACGGGAAAGAAAAATATATGCCAGTAACTAATCAAAAGCAGGGTACTAACATCCTGGCCTGTGTAGACAGCATTTGTGTAACGAACTTAAGATGTAACCTATAGCAATCAGAGTAGCTCCATCATGGAGGGATGTGAGGGAGCTGACGCCCAGTACCTAAAATGAAAAAAGCAGTCGAAAACTGTATAATGCTCTGCTGATGGTCTAAAGTAATCAATCAGTCAATCAATGAATCCTTTACATGCTTGTGTAAGTCTTATGGAAAGGATGACATTGTCAAATATACCTGTCTTGCAACATCATCCTTCGACCCTGGTAATGATAATAATAAAAGTAGATAATATTTGGCAGGAACCAGATCAAGCACATTTTAATGCATTACTTATTATCCTCAAACTACCTTATAAGCTAAGTATTTATATGATCACCATTTTATAGAGGTACAATGCCCAGGCACAGAAGGGTTAGGAAATTTGCCCAAGACCAGCAGGGAATAAAAGTCTAGATATGAACTCAAGCAGTCCAGTTGCTAACCACTTCTATACTACTTCTGGAGAGATGCTGATATGCTCCATGGTACGTTAAAAACAACTGCAAACTCTGGATGCTTGGGTGGCTCAGTCGGTTGGGTGTCTTGATTTCGGCTCAAGTCATGATCTGGGGCCCGGGGATCAAGTCCCACATTGGGCTCCCTGGGAGCCTGGGCTCAGCTGGGAGTCTGCTTGCCTCCCTCTCCTCTGCCCCTCCCTCTGCACGCACTCCCCCTCTCTCTCAAATGAATAAATAGTTAAAAAAAAAAAAAGGTTGCAAACTCTTTGCTGCTCTTGACATTGAGATGTGTAGTCTAATCCCCATCCTCTAGAACCCAGATTAGTGACTTCCTTGACCAATAGAATGTGTTAGAAATGACATTCTGGGACTCCTGAGGCTAGGGCATAGGAAGCCATGCAACTTTCCCCCAGGGCCTCTGGGAGTTTTCACTCTTTGGATTCTCTCTCTCAGAACCCATCTGCCACACTCTGAAAAGCCCAAGCCTCAAAGAGTGGCCATGTGAACGTGCCCTATCGATATCCCTGGCTCAGCCGCCAGATGACAGCCAATGTCAACTACCAAGCATTAAAGTGATCCATCTTAGACATGTGTCCTACCCTCAGATGACTGCAGTCCCAGGTGCACCACATGAGAGATGCCCAAACAAGAACCATCGAACTGAGCAGACAGCTTAAAGAACCATGAGAGGTATAGTAAATCGTTTAGTGCTGCAAAGTATTTGGGTGGTTTGTGACACAGCAAAAAATAAACGAAAGAGAACCCCCCCCCCCACACACACACAGCATTTACAAATGAATTGTATTTTAAAAGAATACTTACAAGCTGATTTTTTAAAACTCAGAACACATTTTCCCCTGGTTACAATGTTATAAATAGTTGTAGGGTTCCTAGACCATTTCACAAAAGTCTATTTAACCCGCAGAGTAGCTTCATTTTGCAATGAAAATAGTGACAAACAATACTGTCGCAAGACTAACAATTAAGCTAAACAGATTAAAAATATGAGAAAAATGAATAAGAAGTACTTTTTAAAAAATGTACCTTAAATGTTTGTGCTGAGGGAAAGAAGACTTAACTGTAGGAGAGATGATACTTTTTGGAGCTTCTGATGGGAATTTTCTGGTATCTTTCAAGACCTCTATAAAAGTCAACAGCATCTTCTCTTCATTAAACTTAGTCTCTGCAAAATATGTGGTTTTTTCAAACTCATGTCAACAATAATCATTATAAAACAGGATTGTGTAGTCAAAATCAGAAGAGAGACAACAGACAAAAAAATTTGGTTGCTCAGCAATAATGGTAGAGAAAAGAGAGCAATGAGCATAAAAAGAAAGAGTGGGCATTGGTCATTTTCCTCACATAGCATCCATTTACCTTTTCCAGAAAGGAAAATCCTGACTTTTCTTGGGGAAAAATCCCATGTCCCTCAGTTGAAGAGGGCATCCCATTTGCCTTTTGGGGAGCCTGATGGCATCTAGTACATCTATTCCCTCCCTATGACCTTCAAAAGTGACTGAGTCAACGCTGGGTCAGTTTAGACCTCTGAAAGTACGGCTAGCATGACAATGAAGCTGAGACACTGAATTCTGGAGCTGCTGCCACCATCATAAAATGAAGAAGGAGAACCGGGCTGAGAAAGAGAATGGTACTATGAGGAGAATGGAACCAACCAAGCTGAGATAGAGAGAATCCCGCCTAGGTGATACTGAGGCAGGTAGTGCCTGAACCTGAAATTTCCATGATATCGGCTCACAAATTGCATTTGGCTTCATTCAGTTTAGGTTAGGTTGTCTGTTACTTTCAACTGAACATGTTCTAACATGTACTAGTTAAGGTAAATAATGCCAGCTGCTTTAAAAGACACACCCTCCCAAATCCATTGGCTTTACAGTCAGTGTTTATTTCTCAGTCACATCTCAGTCTAATGCCAACTGGTAGGAGAACTCTGCTCCATGTGATCCTTCAGGGACTTTGGTCTCTACTTATGGAAATATAGGTCCTTGTAGTCTTCTCCATTCAGGTGGTAGATAGAGAAAAAGAGTAAGATTTGAATGCGGGGGGTCTCTAAGGGCCAGACCTCGTGTCACTTTCATGTTCCATTGGTCAGAATTCATTCCCACCAAATGGCAGGAAAGTCTAGAAAAGTTCAGTGTGTATCAGGAAGTGGAGAAAAAGACAGCTTTCCATGGGTACTAGGAGTTTTTGCCATGTTCTACCCTCTAGTCACTATCTTTATGCTCTCTTCTCCTCATATGCTGACACCATCCCACCCACCCCCACCCACCCCCCTGCCACCTGCGAAAGGAAGCAGGCTGGGGAAGTCAAGGAGCCTCAGTCAAACAGTGTGGCTGAAGACTTGTGTGCTAAAAAGACAAGAATCTAAACAAAACAAAACAAAAAAAACCAAAACACAAGAATCTAGCTTCTCCACCCAAACTCAGCTTATAACAGTGGAAGGGTGGTACGAAAGCAACAATAAACACTTCCATTCAGAGGATGAAAGAAATGGGAGGCAGTTTTCAATTTTCCTGGGCACACACTGGAAGGTCCCTGACCTAAGGGTAAGGGTATTTCTTGGACTAGACCCTGACTCTGCTCTCTGGGAAGAACTCCTATGTCAGTATTTTTGTGGTCTCTGGATCCACTTTCCATAAAGTTGTTCCTTGTCTTTCAAACTCCATGGTCACAACTGAAGTAAGGATTGAGAAGTGTACTGTGGGGGGTGGGGGGGGGCGGGGGGAGGAGGGTGGTGGCCTGTGCCAGTCAGGACCTCCCCAGAAAACAGGTGGCATACTCAAATAAGGATCATTTAAGGGGTATTTACTTACAAAAGGGACACTTGAGAGGTGGGAGCAGGGGAAGGGGAGGAACAGAGAAGAAACCAGTCATCAAGCGTTAGTAGCCCGTCCAGCTTTTACAACTCTAGGCTTGAGGATATGAAAGACCATCTGAATCCAGAAGAAATGGGTCCTGTAAAGAAGGTTACTCTGAAAGAAGTTGTATCCTTTGCAACAGAGGCGCATACAATCTAAGACAACCTTGCAGATAGGGAGCCAAGGGAGTAAGTTCCTGGCTTCTCTTTGTTCCCTTTCCTCTAGGCACCTCCTGTAGGGGTACTTACTCTGGGCTTGCACCCTTCTTTTGTTCTTGCTTCTCACTGTGTATTATCCTAAGAAGGACTATAAAGACCTGAGAAGAGGCATTTTTAGATGATGATGCAAGGGGCAGTGAAGGAGACATGGGACAGTTCCACTTTTAATTCTAAAAAATATTATAGATCAATTCCAGAATAATGAGACTAGATAAATACAAAATGTAAGGAAATATTGGTTAAAAATGAAAAAAAAAAAAAGATAATATTCCAGAATTGACTCTGTGAAAAAAATATGATTTGAACCAAGATGTTCAAATGGAGAAGTGGAGAATTTTCAAACAGGGCACCTTTTGAGACACACTGAATGGACCACCAACTAATTGTTTTAATTATGCTTCTCTTTTGTTAGCTACACATAGTTCAGATCACACCTAACCTCTCATAAAAAAGACACAGATTATGATTCATCTACTTCCAATTAGCATATTTATTTCTGCTAGCTGAAATACTTTTGACACCCTGTGAAAAGGAGATTCTTGAAAAATCTTTGCACATAGCAAGTCTGTCCACTTGGAAACACATTTGTGTACTTTACATTTTTGTACATTTTTCAATTTAAAGTGCTTTATACATGTTAATTTCAATTAATCTTCCCAACACAATAATGTTGTTAATATTATTTCCATTTGAAGTAAAATGAAAGTGAGGCTTTGAGTGTTTAACTTTCCTGCCTAAGGATGCAGAGAGAGGGTCCAGGCCTCTATTGCACTATTATTATTATTATTATTATTCTATTATGGCATGCACGATTATTTCATAATATTGAACTTCACTTGTAAGCAGTGAAAACTTTGGGCTCATTGTCCAGAATGCATGGTGCCTCATGAGATCTGGGGTTGTTCCTAAAATCAGGATATCAGGCTGCGTGGGGCCCCACTATTGGCATGGAGTTGGCTCACATCTGCCTGTCTTCGTTCTTACCTCTGTGGCCCCTTTCAGTGCCACACGCACAGTATTCTTTCAGTAAATCCCTTTTAAACTGAACTAAAAATTCTCATGGAAAAGTTTGTACAGGGTAACATTTTTGAAAACAAAACGAAACAAAAACATCTCCCCACCCTTCACACACACTAATTATTGAACTCTGCAAAAACGTTTTTATGCCCTCTGTGGTACAAAGGCTTTATAGTCAATACTGTCCAAAACCTAGTTCAAACCTTCCTTTTCAACTTTAATTTTTACCATTTCTTCTGCTCTGGCCAGGTGTCCTCCAATCATACCACATACATCCGTGACTCCTGGACTTTGCTTATTCCACATCCCCTGCAGGAATGTACTCCCTCTCTCAGTTCTACTAGAATGCCTGGATCTCTCCAAGGACTAAGGAGAGTCATTGTTTTCTCTCCTTTCATCGGTCAGAGTTCAGCCCATGAAACAAACTATCCCAGTGTTTCCAGCAGAAATAAATTTATCCCAGGTATTTCAATCCAGGAAAACAGTGGGAAGGGCTGGGACATCAGGGGGTTGCTACTCTTCTATTGACTGCAAGACTGTTACAATGTCTTAGTTGCAATCTGGCAATGAGGAAGCTGCTACTATAATAACCTCTTACATTCACCAAGCTGGAGACTACACATTCAAATGTAAAGTCGGGTCACCACCAAACTCCCAACTCGAAGCTTGCTTGGGAGCAGGAGAAATAAAGCCTCTTTCCCATTTTTGGCATCCAAATTTCATGAATGCACCCAATTTGGCACAAGCTAATTTGAATCCACAATTCTAGCTGCATAAGAGTCTGAGAAAACATTTTAGACTTTCTGTCTTGACAAATGTAAGGAGGGTAACATAGAAATTAAGAGTATGTATCTAAGGCATCTATCACACTTTTTTTGTGATTAACGTGCCTTTATCGATATTTTGTTATATGTCCCATCCTTCTATTTATGAGAATATAAGTTTCCTGAGACCAAATTCCCTTCATATATTAGTTTTGTCTTGTGAACACTGATACAGTGCTTGTCATGTGTTCTAAGTACTTTGCAAAAGTTAATTCATTTAACTCCAGTAACAGCTCTAAGAGGTAGGTAATATTATTACCTCCATAGTCAAGATAGTAAATTTCGAGGTGCCTGGGCATCTCAGTCGTTAAGCGTCATGATCCCAGGGTCCTGGGATCAAGTGCTGCATCGGGCTCCCTGCTCAGTGGGAAACCTGCTTCTCCCTCTCCCACTCCTTTTGCTTGTGTTCCCACACTCACTGTCTCTCTCTGTCAAATAAACAAAACCTTAAAAAAAAAAAAAAAAAGAAAGATGGCAAATTTGAGGTATGGAGATGTTAAGTAACCCACTCAAGGTCATACAACAAGAAAGGACTACGATGGGGCGCCTGGGTGGTTAAGAGGGTTAAGCCTTTGCTTTCGGGCCAGGTCATGGTCTTAGGATCCTGGGATCGAGCCCCACGTAGGGCTCTCTGCTCAGCAGGGAGTCTGCTTCCAGCAACCACCCCCCTCCCCACCTGCTTCTCGGCCTACTTGTGATCTCTCTCTCTGTCAAATAAATAAATAAAATCTTTAAAAAAAAAAAAAAGAAAGGACTATGATTTCATCACAAGTAATCTGTCTCATGAGTCCATCTTTTACCCACAATGCTTTGTTTCTCACAGTGAACAAAACAAGAGCCCACAGTGAATTGAATGATTGTATGTTAGTCTTGCACCTAATAGCATGCCACTCTACAGAGGTGGTATAAAGTCTACTTGAATGAAAACAGTGTATGAATGACATAAACTTTGGCAGATTAACTGTGTATCAGTTGATTTCAGAGAACATCTAATTTTAATTCTTTACATTTAAAAGTATTTTAGGGATGCCTGGGTGGCACAGTCGGTTAAGTGTCTGACTCTTGTTTTCTGCTCAGGTCCTGATTTCAGGGACGTAAGATCAAGCCCTGCAGCAGGCTTGGATTTTGCTGAAGACTCTCTCCCTCTCCCTCCACCCCTCTCCTGCTGTGCATGCTTTCTCGCTCTAAAATAAATAAATAAGTCTTTAAAAATAAATAATTAAATAAAAATATTTTAAGTAACAAATGTAATCTGTTCTAAATTGAGAAAATATTCAAACAACATGGAAATTCATAACTAAAGGACTTCCCCCACCAAGGCCCACACCCTGCTACTGTGCACAAATGGTCTTCAGCTTTCAAACTTTTTTATGGAAATATACAACACACACACACACACACACACAGAGTACTTTTCCCCCCAGATGGAATATTATCCACATGATATTGACAACTGGATTTCTGTTTTTCTCACTATATGTTCTTTCTAAGGTCAGTGTAGTATTCCATTCTATGTGATGCTTTATACGCAATCTCTCACTTTTGTATCATAATTCACAGTTTGCAAAACACCATCATATTCATCACCCCATGGCCAAAAGCTTTGGTTAAACAGATTTATGCTATTCTCATTAAAAAGAAGGAATCAACATTTTCATATTCAATCAATCACAATTATTTTCCACATTACTTGTCTCTATGAATGTGACATATAACACAAAAGAAGCTAATCACCATGATCTGAATTTCTTGGTATTTTAAAATATTTTATTTATGTATTTGACAGAGAGAGATCACAAGAAGGCAGAGAGGGAGGCAAAGAGAGAAGGAGAGAAGCAGGCTCCCTGCTGAGCAGAGAGCCCGATGTGGGGCTTGATCCCAGGATCCTGAGATCATGACCTGAGCCAAAGGAAGAGGCTTAACCCACTGAGCCACCCAGGCACCCCCGATATTTTAAAATATTTTGATGAGTGACTATATATATCAGTGAGAGACCAGTGGGATTTGATGTGTTTCTACTTCTGCTGTGATTCCAGTGAGTTCCTGAACACCAGTGGGGAGGGGTAGTTTGCAACGGGCAATGTCTGACCAGAGGACTAAACTTCCCTCCTCAGACTTCATCTGAGTTGTGACACTTTCCCTGTTTCATAGGAAATTCCTTGGAAACTAAGAAGGAGTTGAAAAGCCAGTTCAGTGCTGGCTGAAAGTAAGTGTACTTTAGACCTCAGCCATATGGGGGAGGGCAATGTTATGCTAACATCTCTCCTACTCAGTGCTCCAGTGGAATGCCCAAAGTTCCTGACTCTTTTTTATGCAAGCAAAGCAGCAATTTTATTCTGTACTAAGAAGACACATCTCCAGCAGAAAAGAATGCTCCTTGCATTGCTGTAACCTTTCCTTGAGATATCTAAGGTCCTTCAACTGTTCAGATTTGCAAAGTAAAGAGCTGTTGAATTCCATACCAATCAGACCTCTTAAATGCCCTTTTTTATTTTAAACCACCCAACATGGCTTGAAATTTACACCATTTCACCATTAGAGTATCCAAGGCCCTCAAAGGCTTTTATCATACTTTTCAAATATACATAGGATACCTGAAAGGGCTCTTTTTAGCTCTAACTTTCTCCCATCACAGCAGCAAGGATTAGTGATACATAACTCTGGCCAAATTATGGCTTAGCCAAGACATGTTTTTACACTAGTTTTTCAGGATACTTCATTTTATTACCAAAAAAAAAAAGAAAGAAAGAAATAAAAGAAAAGAAAAACAGTCTGCCCCAGCAAGATGAAATTCTGCATAGATATTTATTAGGAAATTGAAAGGGAAGCAGAAAATTCAGTGTGGCCAAAGATCATCACAGGATGTTCTGAACTTCCTAGTGGGGGGAGAAGCAAGGCAACTAAAGTGGATGGATATCCAGAAAAGAAGGGCAGAAGAAAAAGATAAAATGTGGTAGCAGCTTTGACCATTGCCTTACAAACCCCAAGCCCATGTAGGTGTGCATGCGTGCGTGCGTGCACACACACACACTTGTCGTGTCTATGTCGGGAAGAGCAGAGCTGCAGGTGAATTTTCAAGTCTCACTCTTTCTAGCAACATTACAATGTCTCTGGATGACAGGACTTGAACTGTTTTGCTTTGACTAAACGTGTAGAAGAGAAAGCTGCCTGGAGAATACTGCATTACACACAGCAGTGAGGACGGCCTGTGCAGAAAGGCACGAGTGTGATAGATGGGTAAAGCATCGGTGGCGCTCTGCCAGCTCGCGATAAGTATCTGGCACATCTGCAGTATCACCAAGTGGTCTCTGATTTAGCAAAAGCATCATAAAGATACTCGGTGTCGTAAAAGTAACACTTTATTTAACCTTCCTGTACAAACTTTAGGAGCATTAATCTGTCACAGTAGGCTCTATCTTGTACATGTAAATGGATGAGACTCTGTAATCAAATTCTAAATGTGTATTTGTAGCAATATGGCTTTTCAGAAGAATGTGTGATGGGAAGCAACAGACGGAGCAGGGGACAATTAAAGGGATAGCACCATGCTCCACGAGACCTTTTACTCCCTGACTGGAGTTTCCCAGGACTGCGCTGATTTCTGCATTTTCGTGTTTATTGACCAGCCAGCATAACTTTATTGGGACCCCACAAGGCCTCTCGTACTCTATCACCTGCAATGGAGACTCATTTAGGCAGAGAGAAACCTTGCATGGCTGTGATTCAAGCAGCATTCTAATTTCCTTTCACTACCAGTTCCAATTACGGATTGCAGCTCTGTGTTCAAAATATTCTGAGTCTGAGAACAGTCCTAAAGAGAAAATGCTTTGTGAACTTGAGACCTGAAAAGGGCAGGCCGAAGCTCCAGGTCTGGGGATTTGGGCTCAGGGCTCTTCCCACCCAGACTGTCCCAGGGAGGAAGGAGGCATTTGCAGAAACTGCCAGCCCCTGAGATATTTGCCAGTGTGTTAGAAGCTTACGATTTAGGAAGCCTGAAATTTCAGCCACCAGAAACAAACTCCTCCTGACGGAAAACAAAAATCTTCAATTGCTTTTGTATAAAGTACTCCCAGTCAGGGGCTGAGGCAGAGGAGGCAGGCAATGATTCGGATTTGACTTCAGATTAGAAGAACAAGGATGTGTTAAATTATATTGATATGAATAATATCAGCACATTTTTCTCCTTACAGATCTTCACAAGATTTGCATACGTGTTTATTGTGCAAAACATGTGCATCTTGCCTGGAATATATTTCATTGTGTAGCATATGGTTCCTTTCAGCAAAGGATCTTAAATGACTTTAACAGAAAGAGCTCCTCCTTTCATTCACTCCCAGAGAGTAAGGTGCTATTTAAGAGGCAATAACTCTTTCCTGAGGGCTCCACTTAGGCCCTTAGTAACTAACTTGTAACTTGCACACCCATCAGTTTTTCTCCCGTTACTCCCTCTTGGCAGGGCAGGCTGTGCCTAACTGCCCTGGGCAACCCAGGCCCACAAATCCATAATCGAAAGCAGGAGCGTCTGTCTCTCGCTCACCATCTAGATGTGCGCTTCCTAAAGGAAAAGCCAGAGGAATTATAACCTAGGGCATCTCTGTCCCATAGAACTGTATTATGAACCACAAAAGCAAGCCACACATACAATTTTGAATTTTCTAGTAGCTACATTTTAAAAAGTAGAAAGAATCGAGAGCAATTAGTTTTATATATTTTATGCAATCCACTAGATTAAGGATATTGTAATTTTTCCATGTAATCAGTATAAAGATTATTAATGAGATATTCCCCACACTTTTTTCAGCATGTATTTTATTCCTCTGGCACATCTCAGTTGGAACTAGCTACATTTCAAGTTCTCGGTAGTTCCTGTGGCTACTGTACTGTATAGCACAGCTCTAAGGAGAGTCCTGAGGGTGGGCCAGAGAATTATATCCAAGTGAATGTTATTCTCTAGCACCAGAGACAGCTATCAGGGGCTGAGCTAATGATGATGATGATGATGATGATGATGATGGTGATGATGGTGATGATGGCGATGATGGCGATGGTAGTACTAGTGGTCTACTTGTCATTGTTGTTTGACTATTTTAAATGTTTTAAATGCATTTACTCAATTCCCGAAAGATTTTTTTTTTAAAGATTTTATTTATTTATTTGACAGAGAGAGATCACAAGTAGGCAGAGAGGCAGGCAGAGAGAGAGAGAAGGAAGCAGGCTCCCTGCTGAGCAGAGAGCACGATGCGGGACTCGATCCCAGGACCCTGAGATCATGACCCGAGCCGAAGGCAGCGGCTTAACCCACTGAGCCACCCAGGCGCCCCCCCCGAAAGATTTTTAAAAGGTAAATACTGTTTATTATTTGGTAAGAAGACTGAAGCATAGCCATAGGACACTGAAGACTGTGGAAGAAACTAGTGGATGAGAGCAAGGAGCAGCAGATAGGGGTAGGCGAACGATGGACTGTCTGTGGTCAGCCTACTAGGTCAATGACTCTGCACGTTCATGCCCTCCTGGTGCTGAGTCAGGTGGAGTGCTAGGTCCATTGCATCAGCTCTGCTATCCTTGATAGACTCTGAGCCACCATAAAATGAATGCTATTCCCTAGGCAGCGAACTTACTGTCATAAAAGCTAAGCTGGGAGAGAAACTGAGGATAAAAAGTGTTGAAAGCAAATTTATACAAAGGAGGAGAAAGGTCCATTTGGAGAAATACTCCTCCCTTCGTCTTGAATATAAAGATTCCGTGATAGCCCGTGTGCAGATCACTGGAGGGCCATTTTTCTTGCATAGTCCTTGAGGTGTCTTACACCCCTGGAGGTGTGCCCCCAGAGACCCTGCTCTGTGCTCATCTTCTGGATGTTCTGGTCTAGAAAAATAAGGGTTCCCCCAAACGAACAGACCACAGGTAGTCTCATTGGGTGGGGAAGATGGAATCTATGCCACACAGTTTCAAGACAATGCTATGGAAGAATATGTAAGACCCAAAAGCAACAGAGAAGTCAGGGAGGAATTTGGGGGAAAGGCAAGGTAAGAGTTAACACTGAGCAGAAATTCAGTGAGGTTGAGGAGTACTCCCAGAGGGAAAGTGGGAGCGGCATCTCGGAGATGCAGTCCTACTTATTCATCTTATAAATTGTGCTGACAGCACACCAGCGCTTTTTAACTGAGCAACAGGAACACAGAGCCAGTCAAAAAACTGAGTCATTTGGCATTCACAAGATGTTCACATGCCAAAACATGGCCTGACCCACATCACTCTTTTGTACACCAAAATATAATATATACTCATTCTAAGAAGTGATGAGAAGCAGTAAAAATTTTTCTTCTTCTTCTTTCCATGGCAGCACTCTTGCTCCACACCCAGCATTCTGCGCAATTTACACGTGGGAAAGATTGAAAAGGTCATGTGACATCAGCTCAGCCCACACATTGGAATGGGGATCTGTTGGCAAACTGCAGGCTCTCGGTCCTGCAAAATTAACTGGGATGGGAACATCGACCTGTGAGAATGTGGTTTTTTTGTTTCTACAGTGCTTTTTAGAACTATGATATGAGTATCCCAAAGAATGCCCTGAAGGGTCTGAATCTGAACTTCAGTAGAAAAAAAGGGAGAGAAACATGCAGAATGGAGGAAAGGAAAAGAGAGCATACCATTTCTCAAGATGTGACTCTCTGCACCTCTTTTTCCTCCCCAGGGAGCACTGAATGTTGATAACAATTGTGAAGACTCTGAGGCCTTTCGGTATTTTGGAGAACATTTCACAAAGCAAACTTTAGTCATGTAAAATGGGTAAACATGATGTGAAATGTATTAACACATTTGGCGAATTCTGCAAATATATTTTTACACAATTAGCTTAATTATTTAGATACATATTAAACCTTGCTTGCCTCAAGCGATTTAGCATGGAATGTAATTTCACATATTATCACAAGAAAAACACATTTATAGGAAATCTGTGTCTTTCCTTTCATAATAACACTTCAACCCATCATTATTTGAGATATAAATAGAGAGTTTATATTTCAAGGATGATGAGCACTGTACTTCCAGAGAAAGTGTCTCCTGATCCAGTCTAACAAGTGGCCCCCTAAAGCTCTCTGTTCATTTCTTGTATTGAAATAGATTCTGTTTCTGTTCCATCAGCGATACAATAACCATATGCAAAACAGGGTGCCCCCACCTGGTCCTGCACTGAAAAGATTTGTTATACTTTATTTTGAAGGGACTTTAAAAGTGAAGAGCATGCGGGACTAATTCAAAAAGAGTTTGGAAGGAGGCAGGGGTGATTGTAGTTCTGCACTTCAATGGGAAAATCTCGCTCAATAGTGATTACTTATTGTCTTCCCATTAATATTTCCAGTGGACCTTGGGTAGCACTACTTCCTGAGAGGAAAAATTATTTTTGGAAGTCCCTTATATCAGTCATCCTTGCAACAGAAAAAAGGGAAGCATTAATGATAGGAACACTTGACACTTGTATGGTGTTTAAAGATTTTTAGAGGGCTTCATATACATTACTTTATTATGAAACAACTCAATGATCCAGGCGGTGCTGAGTATCGGTCATTTGCTTTTGGAGAAACTCCATTTTCCAAAGGGAAAAAATAAATCATAGAAGTAAATTGCCATAGTCACTTAAACTGTGACCACCCAGACTGAAATATTCTTACTGAATATGTTTTTGGCATTTTACTATATGATGAGCAATAGCATTTTGAAGTGAAGGGGAAGATAATGTATACCTATATGTATATACACACAGATCTTACACAAATTATCTTATTAATTCCTCGTTATGTAGATTTGATCTAAAAAACAATCACCTTTTCTACATTTTGTAACTTAAGAGCTTCTGGAGGTAGTAGTACAGGGAAACTCTCTGCCTAAGGTCAAGGAGAAGCACAGAGAACAGCACAGGAGCCTTTCAAGCTGAGACCACTGTGAATGGTACGCTGCCAGCCTTAAGACTTTCTTCTGGGGCAGAAACCAGTCACACTGGAAGAAGGACCATTTGACTCCATTTGTGTTGCTTTTCATTTAGAGCTAAGCCAAGGAGGATGAGAAAAATGTCTCTCCAGCTAGTCTGAGTATGCCGCAGGTAATGAATGAGTCAAGGAGTCGAAGGCGGGACACTGTCAGGGAATCTGAAGGAGACCAGGGGGTGCCAGGATGGAGAAATTTACCTCGCGGAGCTGCACGCAGCTCAGGTTGGTGTTAATGTCAGTTTAAATCCTTTTCCACTCAACAGCCTAGCCTTGAGAAGGGGCTCGAGCTGTCCCTCTGACTGATGGCTGACACCTCAATTAGAAAAGCTGCTCTTTCAGGGAAGATCCAGGGGTGGAAGAACAGAGCGAGGAAGTCACCGACCTCATACACCCTGACAGGCGAGCCCAATGCTCTCTGAACGACAAGACCGCACAGCAGACCTTCACCTTCCCATTTTTTAACGTGCTCATTTCTACAAACCTGAAGGCGCCTGACTGAACTGTTTGTAATGTTGAAGCCCAATTTTAAATCATGTGTATCTGCAGGAAAAAGTTCCTTCGTCAGTCAATGAGACTAGCTGATAATTCAGTGCTCCCCCTCTTTCTATGGGTTAGTTACGCTCTCCTCCTCATCCAGGTGCATTATCTCAGAGGAATATTTTTTTGGAAATGCCTATGTGTGAAAACTGGTCACTCTGTGTGTGTGTGTGTGTGTGTGTGTGTGTGTATGTGTGTGTGTGTGTGTGGAAGAAACAGCAATACCCCCCCCCCCCCAATTCCATTTGGCCTCTTGCAGTCAGGTGGGGCCAAGGCTACTAATCCAATGAAATGTGTATGGAAATGGCATGTCAGTCAGCGGCCACATGGAAACCTACATGTGGGATTCTCAGTTCTCTTCCTGCAATTCAGGAAGGCTGTGTTCCAGGGGAGCAGCTAGAAGATGGCTGAGCCTCTGTCAGGCTGGTTTTCTGAGTGACCATGTGGCGCTGAGCCTCTCACTCGCTCCTCTCCAGTATGCCCCATTAGTACACATGCATGTATGTGAGGTTCAACCCTGAGAGGTCACTAGGAACCTCATGTAGCCTAGCCCTTACTCACTAATATAGTGGGAGAGCTCCAACTTTGGCAATAGTCTAAGGCAATTAAGTTATGAAATGAAGACCCACATCAGGAGCCTATAAAAATATGTCTGTGTTTGCAGCTTTGAGGTTTGTCCTTTTCTGTTACAGCTCTGAGGTAAAGAATTTAGCAATAGAGAGACAAGCTGAAATTAAATGTGCAGTAGAGAGCCTTTTGGAAAACTCACAGCACTAAAGTTGCCAAATTTGGTATTTCACCTACTAAACATATCACACATTTGTCCATTCTCTCCAATTCTACTACTGGCATTAAGCTGAAGCCACCAGGCTGTGGCACTCACTCTAGGTACCCTCTTATCCACTGGCCTCATTTCAGCCTGTGTCCTTTTTATCACCCCCTCCCCCATTAGAAATCTGCAATAGGTTCTCATTACTTTGAGAATAAATTCCAAAATGACGATGGTTCCCAAGGCCCTATGTGAATGGATGACAGGGACGATAAGCATGGAAAGTCATCCTGCCCAACTTACCCTGAGGCTCCAAAGGGCTCCTGGGGCCAACTTGTCTGTGGCCTAACCAGCTAGTGGAGATTTATACCAGGGTTCAAAACAGAGTATTGGGGGGGCACCTGGGTGGCTCAGTGGGTTAAAGTCTCTGCCTTCAGCTCGGGTCATGATCCCAGGGTGTGGGTCACGATCCCAGGGTTCTGGGATCGAGCCCCACATCAGGCTCTCTGCTTGGTGGGGAGCCTGCTTCCTCCTCTCTCTCTCTACCTGCCTCTCCCCCCAACTTGAGATCTCTGTCTGTCAAATAAATAAATAAAATCTTAAAAACAAAACAAAACAAAAACAGAGTATTGGGCAAAAAGCTATTTGGTGTTAGCAGCATTCATTTCCAAAACTGCAGATGGGGAAGGGGAGGAGATAAAAAGACATGGTCACAATGAAACAGACTAGCATTTATACAAGTCTCCTGTTCCATACAATGTAGTCTTTCTGCGAAAGTTACTTTTCAAAACTCATTTAGATCTTGTGACCTTCCTTCTAAGACTCTCTACTAGTCCTTACATAACATTCAAGGCCCTGCATGTTCTGTGTCCCCCAAATGCACCATCTGGGGGAGAGGGAAGCTGGAAGGCCATTTTCATCTTTTCATTTTCTATCCCCTTCATCACTCCCAAGACCTGACTTCACTGTTACCTTTTTGCGGCTACTTCCCTGAGTCTCTCAGTTACTTGAGCTCTCCCAAGCAATAGGTTAACAGCTGGGAACCAAGATCAACCATGAGGTATTATCACTGATATCATTATATCATATTATATCATTATATGTCATACCATTATGTATATATCATATCATATCTCATCTCAGCTCACATCACATATATCATACCAGTATTTCTTTCCTCTTAGACTGTGAGCTGCATGAGGACAGGAACACCATCTTGTCTAGCTCCGTGTCTTTCCCTTTTCCTCAGATCCAGAAACGAGTTCTAACATCTGATGTACATTGTAAACTCTCAAGAAATGCTCTTTTTCCTGCCTTCCTTTTGGAGCTTGTTAGAGGAGTATAAACTATTGGGCTATATATATACATACATATATTTCTTTTTTCTTTTGATTGTTATCCTGAATGATGACAACAGAAAAACTTCCTGGTGGACATTACTTATAAATGACTTATTTCCTTGAAAAGGCTGTTATTACTTCACTCCACGTGCGATTTCTGAGGTTCCCCCAAATCCTTGAAGGCCAGGAGGAGGCAAAGGGCGAAGTGCTGCTGGGAACTACTCTGAGCAATAAAAATGGTGCATCTGCCATCTAGTGGTAATGTTGTATAAATGCACCTGGACTTGAACGCTATCTCGAGGGCCATCCTAAGGTGAACACAGAGTAAAAATAATTCCTAACGTGTATCAAGATCCTTCTGTGTCCCAGACACTGTGCTAAGTGCTTTATGTAGATTATCTCATTTTCTCTTCAAGGCAATAATATGCAGTAGACCCTATATTTACACCCATTCTATAGATGAAAAGTTTGAGGCCCTGAAAAGTTAAGGTTTCTAACCCTGCCAGCCTGACTGCAGAACCTACAGCCTTAAAGACCACACTATGAGAAAAGATGGTCAGCTAAGCTGAGCTCTCTGAAGAAGCATTATTTCTGTGTTAATATACATAAGAATTATTAAAATGGGTTTATAATCTTCGAGTTGGAAAAATACATTCATGTTTGTTTTATTTTTACAACCCGATTACCATTAACCTTGTGTTACGGATGGAGAGACTCTCTCTCACAAGAAATGAAATAATTGCATAAGGTCTTGCCAGCAATCGACAGAGCCAGGATCCAGACTTGGGTTTTAGTCACCAAACTCCATATCGTACCCACTGCACTACGGTTCAAGTATGGTAAAGACAAAATGTCACAAAGAGGTTTTATAAGCCTGTGTTTTAAAAAATAGATTTTCATTATTCAAATGGTTAGTGCCCTAGTTCCCTTGGAGGTTGAGCGAATTTAGTGTTTGAAGAAGAGCCTGTGACTGTCAGAGCAGTAATGGCACAGAGTTGCCAGATCTCTTCTCTCCTAGTGGCTCTCCTGTGCTGAGTGCTCCATCTGCCAAAACATCTCACCTACCAATAAGTCAAATAACCGGCACCAGTTTCCACACCCAAAGTAAACCCTCTCACTCTCTAAGGATGGATGATTTATCCAGTTTAAAATATGTTTTTACTGTCTTGATAACCACCCAATAACTGACTGCCAGTTCTTCTTAACATTGCAAATCTCTCAAGAAAATCTTCTCCCCAGTCAGTGGGGAAGTTCAAACTAGCTCCTGTGTCTACTGGTGCTCAGGTCAGGGCTACACGTAACTTTACAACACAAATCTCAGCTTCTGATTATAGGATATGTTCTTTCCCTTCATTAAAACGCCCTCTTTGTTGATTTTGGCCACCATTCAAGATTTCTCATCTTTTGTCTATGCAATACTCCATTTTATTCCTTCCTTTAAAATACTTATTGAGATCCTTTTTTCTTAGTCCCTAACCTCAAGGATCTTGCAATCTAATAGAATGATACATAAAAATTAAATTAATAGCAAAGACAATTACAAAGTGTGCTAAGCGACAGGGAAAGAAGTAAGAAACCAAAGGATGGAGAATAACATAGCTAAGGAACACCTGCATACCTGAGCATTTGAGCTGAGACCTGAAAGAGAAAAGGGGTAGAGAAGTGGGAAGAGTTACATTAGTCTGTGTGAGCTCCTTTCAGACTTACTTCCACTGGCTGTCACTGCAATCATGCCTCTAATCTCCTTCCCACCTTCTCATCATCCCATCTATCCTCAGATCTCTGGGCATTTATGGTCTATCAGTGCACATCATTACAGAGATTCATGCATCCCTGTCTCTTATGTTTGTCCACTGTGCTTACATATAGGCTCCTTAAAACTCTATTTTCCAAGTTCCTCATACATAAACCTCTCTTGACTGCCTTGGTGTGGTGGAGTGAGTAAGAAAACAGTAACAGGTAGATTTTTGTGGTGAGAGAAAGGAGGTGGAAAAGGGGTAAGAACATCTGAAAAAAAGATTCTGGCTAGACAATGGGCTTGATTATGGAAGGCTCAGGGCAGTTGAGAGTTATATGATTACAACACTGACAAGCAAAATGTTCTAAAAAATAGGAATTTCAAATGATATAAAACTTGTTCTCCTAGCACAAAGATGATTTTGAATTACTTGCATTTTGTGACATCAAATGAGAATTAAACTCTTAAATATTTTGCTGCCCACAGAAATCATCTCTTTATCATAGCAGTGACAAGTGTGTGGGCTGTTCTTTGGTGAGGTACATAGAGCCTCAATTACCATCCCTTCATAGAGAATATATTATGTGAAGAATTCAAAGTGTCGCTATAAAAGTACCATTTTCTTATTCAACAATTTTGTGCTTCGTGTTTTCAAGTCCTATCTCCTTACTCTCCTAATCCCTCCCCAAATATACAAACATAAAAACAATGACCCCAAATAGTAATTTTTCTTTATTCTTCTTAGGCTGGCAGAGCCAGAAAATCCTTCACAGAAGAGACAAGCTAGATTATATTCAACCTCACGCACCATCAACACAGTTGCCAGCCATGTACATGTTCATTACAGGGACGGTGTAAGAAGCAAAGTGAACACAGCTGGATTTTCAGATCCTAGGTTGAGTCTGCAGGGCTGACGGCTAGAAACATCATCTTTTCACTTATACACCGAGAAAATTTGATCTGGAAGTCATTGAGAGAGAATATGGAAGCCCCATGATGTCACTCTTACTGAGTGACTTTTCTATTTCTGAGCTGTGGTTCAGCACAAGGAACTGGCAACATAAGCAAAGCGATTATTGAAGTAATATTCATAGATATACACTTACATAATATTTGGGTTTTTATAATAGAAGTTTCTTTCAGATAATTCATAATCCTGAAGTATTTTTCAAAATAAGTAATTCCACACTTTAAAAATTTTATATATTCTTTCCTCTTCATTACCACCTGAAAGAATCTATTGTTTTTCCTCTTACAAAACCCACTGTAGCTAAATAAGACTCACCATGAAAGAAATGTAATTAATAGTTATACTAACAGCAGTCAAAGGATTACTCTAGTTGTTTGTCTTCCATGAATGTTTGGTTGAAGATTGAATTTTTATTGTGTTTATTTTTAAATGTCATATTTAGAATTACTTTGTTGGAGGTCTTAACAAGTGGACCTTTGCTTTTGTTCCAGGAATTACTAAAATGCAAGCCAAAGTATTCCATATGCTTCTTTTTTACTTAACTGCCTAATCAAACTATTCTCCTCAGGGGAAGAAGATCACTTCATTCATTCTTTACTGCCTGTTTAATTGATTGATTCTCTTCATGGCGGACATGAAATCGATGTTTTGGGGACTAGTTCCCTTAAAAAAGAAAGAATTCGATATGTACATATATGAGTCTTTCCATCACTCACACATCTCTCTCCCTCCCATGACATAATGTCATAAACAGCCAGCACTGACCTGGACATGCCACAAAATACATGAGTTGCATTCTGGACACTTAGATCAAAGCAGTGTGTCTCTGCATTGTTTCTTCCATTCTCCAAATGTCTCAAGACTCCACTTGATGGTGAAGTTCTCGCATCTCATCTAACTCAGTTCTCTGCAATGGAAATATTGTTGGAGAAATGTATTCTAAAATACCCATGCTTACTTCTCATACAATAAGCTAACTAGCTAAGTCTTTCATCTTGAACTACTCTATTTAATTCAGCCATTTCCACTTTATTAAAAGTGAAAATTTCTTTAAACTATTACCATTTTCCTGACCCAGTCTATTATTTTTTCTGCTTTGAGCTCTTGTATTTGTGCAAATTATTATGAACTTTAATTAGGTCATTACAGTTCTCCACAATGATTCTCTCTCTCTTTTTTTTTTTAAAGGTTTTATTTATTTATTTGACAGATCACAAGTAGGCAGAGAGGCAGGCAGAGAGAGAGAAGGAAGCAGGCTCCCTGTTGAGCAGAGAGCCCAATACGGGACTCGATCCGAGGACCCTGGGATCATGACCTGAGCTGAAGGCAGAAGCTTTACCCACTGAGTCACCCAGGCACCCACAATCATTCTCTTTTATCATTGGACAAGAAGAGCTATCTTTTGGCAATTCTCCCACACCATCCTTTAAAATATTTAAAGGCAAAAAATCACACGTTCAGCTTATGAATTGTTCTGTATCTTTGCTGAATCAGGAAATAAAGGGCCAAATCGTCATGAACTTCTACAACATCGATAGGCCCACTTGAGTCAGTTGTTTATTCTAGAAGTTCAGAATAAAGATGCTTTTATCACTTTAAATACTCAGCCACACACTGATGAAAAATTAAGAAAACTCAGAGAAGAAACATATTGTATCAGACAAGATAAGATATGGTATGCGTCCCTTCTGGAGTGGGAGATACAGGCTTCCCATTATGGAATGAATAAGTCATGGGAATAAAAGGCACAGCATAGGGAACATAGTCAATGATACCTAGTGGTGTTGTATGGTGACAGACAGTAGCTACACTTGAAGTGAATACAGCATAACATATAGAGAAGCTGAATCACTATGTTGTACACTGGAGACTCATGTAACATCGTATGTCAACTATACTCAAAACAATTTTAAAAACAGATACGTATCTCTTCTGATTTTGATCAGGCCTGACCAGTATGTTCTGTCTATGTGGTTTTACCACCTCGGTCTAGCTGGTCACTTGCGCTGAGAGTATCTGTCTGTCTGTTTCCCTCTCTTCTGTGTCCCTCAGTCACGCCAGCTAGACTCATGCACAGAGTTTCTGGCTGGCCCATCAAATCTGGATTATATGGAGGTTGTGTGCCTTGGGTCAGATGATCTTAAAACCTAGATGTTAACACCTCACATGTGAACTCTGACGTGTGATAGGTCAGGAGGTAGAAAGCTGGGTAGGTATTACCTGTTCTTTATCCAGTCCGTAAACTGCTCTGAGATTTTGTCATGCATTTTGTCCAGAGAAGTATCGTGTGACCTGTTGAGCAGACATATCCCCTAAGTAATCGTTCAGGTCACTGCAGCTCATCAGGAAGCCCAGGCTGAGCAGTAATGTACCACATTGCATTGCTTCCTGTCCTTGCTTGCCTCTTTTCCTCTTTCTTATTCTCATCTCCCTGGGTTTGTAGCTCTAAATAAAGTATTGGCACTTAATTCTTGCCTCAAGTTCTGCTTTCTAGGGAATCTAGGCAAAGACAACACTATAAAAGCAATAGGCTTATTTCTTCTTTTCAATTTAAGAGTCTATGAAAATTACTAAGAAATATTACTTGTGGTGTTAGAATCTCCAAGTGCACATTTATCTTATATTTATGAATTTCAAAGTTTGACTTAATTCTCCAGTGGATATGTGAGTGTCCTAATGTGAGTGTCCTAATGTTCTAATTACTTAGTACCTATTACATTTGATATTCACATTTGGAATGTTGAAGTATCTATGCTTTTGTTCATGGTTTTAAAATGATTTATTTGAAATATTTATTTTATAAGCTGATATCACCTGGGAAAATGTTAACTCTACACTTGAGAACCCCAGCAGATCCTAGCTTAATGAGATGATCAAACTTGACATTGTCAATATTGAAACAATCCAACATCATGTGACTCCGAACACGGAGGAGACTAGCACATCAAGCCCATTACTATTGTGGTCTTCCTGACTAAAACACATTATGTGAATCTAACCATGAGAAAGCGATAAGCAAGTCTAAATGGAGAGACATATTCTAAAAAGTAACTGGACTGTACTCTTCAAAAGTACTAGGTCAAGAAAGATAAGAAAGGCTGAGGAGTCATTCCTAATTTAAGGAGACTAAGAAGTCATGACATATAAACGCAATGCATGCTCCTTGATTGTACTCTGGAGCAGAAGAAAATCACTATAAGGAATAACATTAGAACCACTGATGAAATTTCAATGTGAACTGCGGATTCTGTAACATAATTGTACCAACATTAAATGATACCCAGATGATACCCAAAGGGGGAAAGTTTGAAAGTTTGAGTAGAGCACTTCTCAGGAGAGGCAAAGTGCTAAAGAAAGAACAAAGTGTGTGGATGTGCTTATTACTCAGTCTAACACCAGCTGTGACAGAAAACAAATCTCAAACTTCCCAAGCATACCAAAGAAGAGGTTTTTGTTTTCGTTTTTGGTTTTGGTTTTTGCATATGTAACAATCCATGCAGCTTTCCTCCACATAGTGAATCAGGTATCTACTCCTTGCCATCTTGTGGCTTCTCTGTCCTTCAGGATCTCACAGTCCTATGCAGTCAACAGTGAGCAAAAGAAAGTGCAGAAGCCCTGACTGACTTAAAGTTTTTAGCCTGACACAAATCACTTCCACTCACATTGCTTTGTCAATAATTAGCACGCGGCCATACCTCGAAACAAGTGGGGCTAAGAAATGTAGTTACTGGCTGGACAGCTGTCTTCTCCTTGTGACAAAACTTTGTGGCAAGTGGAGCATGAATTTTTGTAGATGATGTAGCAGAAGGAAAAGGTCTCCTGTGTTGTATAATATGCAATGACCTAACTGCCATTCACTGAGCACCTATTATGTGTCAGACATAAAGCTAAAAGTTTTACATGTCCTTCACTCAAAATTCTTATGAAATAAGAGTCATTATCTTTATTCCACAGATAGAAAGCCAGGAGCTGTCTGAAGTGAAAAAAAACTTGTCCCAGGACACACATTAGGTGATGTTATTTTGAGGTTTGCCTTGCTCTCAATCCCCTGTAGTGTTTACATGCGTCAATCTAGGATGGACAGCCTGATTCCAATCTCGGCTCTGACCTTTTAATTCCATGACCATCAGCGAGTTACATCATATTTTAAGCTGCAATTTTCCCAACTATAAATGGGAATAATGCTGCCCTCACATAGTCTGTGTTGTTGTTTTCTAAAAGGAGATAATGTTTATAAGTTCTGAGCTCGGTATTTCACTGAGTACAGGAAATGCAAATATTACGCAAACCTTCCCTGAGTCCCAGTACCACTACCTATTATTAGCCCTGGGATTTTGAGCTTCCTCCACTATCTGCCTCCTCACGTGTCAAATAAATAAATTAATTAATTCTATTAAAGTTAAATGGTGTAATATAAACTAATTAACTTGGTGTATGTTGCACGGAGTTTTGTCACAAGGAGGAGACAGCTGTCCAGCCAGTAACTACATTTCTTAGCCCCACTTGTTTCGAGGTATGGCCGCGTGCTAATTATTGACAAAGCAATGTGAGTGGAAGTGATTTGTGTCAGGCTAAAAACTTTAAGTCAGTCAGGGCTTCTGCACTTTCTTTTGCTCACTGTTGACTGCATAGGACTGTGAGATCCTGAAGGACAGAGAAGCCACAAGATGGCAAGGAGTAGATACCTGATTCACTATGTGGAGGAAAGCTGCATGGATTTTTACATATGCAGAAAAAAAGTGTTTAATAAGTGTTTCCTATATCTGTGGTAACAAATTTAGTGGCTTAAAACAATACAAATTTATTATCTTGAAGTTCTGAGATCAGAAATTCAGCATTAGTCTCTCTGGTTAAAGTGAAAATGTTCATACTCCTTCTGGAGGTTCCAGGTTCCAGGGGCCATCTCCATTCCTTGGCTTGTGGTCCCTTCCTCATCTTTAAAGCCATCAGCATATATCTCATTTCTCTGATCTCTGCTTCTGTCCTAACATCTTCTCTCTCTGACTTTGACTTTCCTGCCTCCCTCTTATAAGGACTGTTATTATTATGTTAGGCTCACCCAGATTATCCATGGTAATTATTCCATTTCAACTTTCTCAACTTAATCCCATCTGCAAAGTTCCTTTTGCCATATGAGGCAACACATTCACAAGTTTTGATTCTGAGGATTAGGATGTGAGCATCTTGGGGAACATTAATTCATCCTATCATGTTGTTAGCATAATATTTGTAAAATCAGAAGTTATTCCAAATTAAATAACACATATATATGATTACAGCAATGCCTGGAATCAGTAAGAACTTGATAAAGCTTAGATCCTTCATATACCAAAAAACCCTTCATAACCTCTGGTACTTGAAGGTATCATCGTATTTCCTTATTCCATCATATTGTGTGTGTGTGTTTGTTTGTTTTAAGAAATATGAATGTTTTAACCTTAATCTATTTTGTGGTTAAGAACTAGCTCAAATTGCCTTGTAATTTTCTTACATTTTTAGCTAGAACTATTGTCTCTATACCTTTTATTTTCTGTTGAAATGAGCCTACTGCAAGGTGTTGGATGAGCATGGGTCTTCTCAAGGCCATGAGGAGAGCTCATCCTTGGGTTTCCAATGGGAGAAGTCATTAAAAACATAGCAGGACTAGACATTTTGAGAAACTTCCACGTACACCGGAGAATCCTGGCTTAAAAAGTAATAATTTTTTAAAAAGCCAAATTGCTCCCTGAACCTGTAGACAATCTGGCTTTTAGTTAGTTTAAAGTATATTTTATGACATTAGAAACATGAGAACATGTGTTATCTGGCCTGGGGAGGAAAGCAGCACCCCTAAATTCTAATCATTTCTTTCACCAATCCAAAGGAAATCTCTTAAGGCTTTAAAAGGTTGGGTTAACAACACTGAAAATATTTTTATTTTTCACACTCCTCTGCTTTTCTTGGTTCCATCTGGGACCAGAAGCCAGCACGTTGAAATACCAGGAGAAAGGCAGTCCTCAAACATTTCCAGTCTGACGAGAAGCAGGAAATAGCAGAAAGCTCAGAAGGGCAGATTTTCCTTTCTGCTTACAAGATTTCCAGGCTAATTTAATATGTTAACAAGTTTGCATAGGTATTAGTCAGTATGACTTGGGAATATCCACATTTTAAAACCTGTAGGGCTTTTGTGTTCCAGACATGAATATTCATCTTTATTGTTGTCGTGTTATTAATTATTAATATAAATCACATCATTTTTATTTATGTAACAGTTTTCTTGTGGGAATTCCTACATCTTTAAATAACTGGAGTGTGGCAATTATTTGCTCTCAAAATGTCGCATTAGGAGATTAGAGTTGGGATGGAAAGTTATGATTTTTTAAAAGACAAGCATGATGTTGGTTTCAGTTCACTGACAAATGCAGCTAAGTCTTTATTTAGTTATATGAATAAATGCAAGAAAAAGTAGGAGGAATACCAATTGTTTAAGAAAACCAAAATGATTTAGCAAAGAATGTAAAAAATATCTCAATATTTTCTGCACATAAGTAAATTCACCAACTCAAAGTTCTCCAAATATGGCTTCAGAATGCTTTAGAGGAGTCAGAGCCAACTCTCATGAGTCAACAAAATAAAAATACCTTAAGGGAATGATTTAATAGCTATTTCCCATTCCTGGTTGTAATAGAATAGGCCTAATTTTTTTTTTTTTAATCTACAGGACATTGTGAAGTTGGGCTTTATTTGATGCTCAGACCTTTTCATATGCTCATATTGAAAAACATGAGAAACTCAGGGGAAAAGAATAATTTGTGGCTGTAGCCCCAGTCACAAGGGATTTAGAGATCATGGAGATCAATGAGACAGAGCTCTCACACTTTGCTCAGAGAGTCCAGAAGCACAAAAGATTTAATTTACCCTAAGGACACATTCACATGAAATTAGTTTGTCCTGGGTCTTCTTAGATCATAAGCATGCTGACACCAGGGCTTGTATCTGTAATGTGTCTCATCTGGCATCTCCAGTAGGTTCTAGTTACCATTCAACATTATGGAGCACCCAGTCCTAGGTATCAGCAACTGGGCTCTGTTAGAATAGAACTATGGCATCTTCAGCACTTCTGATGAAATTACTAATTTAGGTATCTCATTATCAAACATTTATTGGCTTTCTACGATATCCTTTAGATGAGAATATGCTGTAGATATTCAGGCATCTCTGTGTTTATGGAGCTTACAGTTTCACGAGAGAATACAAACAATAAGTGGGTTGACACCAACATAAATTACAAATTTGGAAAAGTGATGAAAAGTAAAGGAACAGGATTTGGGGTGGGAGAGAATGGTTAGGAAAGCCCTATTTCTTTATATAGTGATTCATGTGTAATTGGGATCCATTAAAAGAACTAAAGAGCATTCCAAGGAACCATATGACCCACCTATGTTAAAGGAAAGTGAGTTATCTGTTCAGATTAGCCTTTGGCTCATTGTTCAAAGAAACAGCAGAAGTGTGTCATCCATCTTCTGACCTGAGTCCATTTGACTTCTCCAATAACAGTTTTTGAGCCCCTTGACTCAGCCTTGCTAAAGCTCACTCTCTTCCATATCTACCTACCCTACCACCACCTGTGAAGAAAGGTCAAGCTAAGTTCTAGGCACCAGCAAGTGCTTTTTCCACTTGTCCTAAAAATATGACCTCCCAAGCCCAAACTTGTCTGGTGCTATCTTTTCCCATAATTTCTAAGTCTCTTCACAATTTTGAAAGGTTATTTGTGAAATTTTCTTCAAATGTCATCACAAAAATGAACACTTCTGGAAAGTTTAAGGAGTGATAAAAGCCTCATATCTGGGGCGCCTGGGTGGCTCAGTGGGTTAAGCCTCTGCCTTCAGCTCAGGTCATGATCCCAGGGTTCTGGGATCGAGCCCCGCATCAGGCTCTCTGCTTAGCAGGGAGCCTGCTTCCTCCTCTCTCTCTGCCTGCCTCTCTGCCTAGTTGTGATTTCTCTCTGTCAAATAAATAAAAAATATTTAAAAAAAAGCCTCATATCTGATACCCTTTGTTTACCCTAAGCAAATTGTTCCCAGTTCATCTATGGTTTGGTTCCTTTCTCACTGAAATATGGGTAACCAGGGTAGAAACAGGTTGAATCCAAGCAGGAGAGTAGTAAAAGAACTGATAGTAGAATTTTTGCATAGAATGAAACTATTCCTCAAAACCACAAGGGTACAGGGTTCACACGTAGGACAAAGAGAAGGTAAGATGGAATCATGTTTGTAGCCAGGTGAGACCCTGAAATTAGATTTTGAACTCCTAGCTCCTTTTCTAATGCATCTTTCCTTATAAACTTACTTCAGCTACCTAGGCTAGGATTTCAAGAATGAAAATTTCATGTAACTCTGAAATTCAATTTTTAATAATACTAAGCCAATAATGTTTTCAAAATTGGCAATCAACTGTAAATTTTTACCTGCCATTTTAATGGTAGGGCCAAATTTTACTTGTAAGGCAACAAATGGAATTAGAATTAATATGAAATATTAAGGTACAACCTGCCTTGTTTAGACAGGGGAAATAAGCAATTATAACTTAATTATAATGATCTCTAAATGGAAAGGAGAAACATCTTTAAGAAACAGTCCTTGTCCAGTTTTCTGATCATAGCCAAGTTCTCTTTTATTGACCACACCCCCCAAAAAATAAAATGTCTCTCAAAAGAGAGTAGCCAAGCTAGTTAGTGACCTCACTCTTCCTTAAGTGTTGGCTCAATTTTTGGCCTTGTATACAGTTCCTTTGTGAAAAACATTTATGGTTGGGCCTTTTAAGGCTTAGAATTAACCAGCTGGTTTCTGATTTTTGTAGAACTCTTACAAATATTTATGCACTTTGATGTATCAGTTTTAGGCCCTGCAATTTTGGTACTAGGACTTTATCAATATAAAAGGTATATGTTTTTTAGGTAGTTTGATCATTCGTTCACCATAGGGAAAGATGTAGAATCTTATCCATCATGGGTATTATTCCTTGAAAGATAATAGTTTAATCTTATGATCTTACAATTCCCTTACATTTCTTGCTATTGAGGGTTGTTATATTTAGCTTTGTCTTGTGGTCAGATAGCTATTGAGGCTGTGTCAATAAAACATTCACTCTTTCCTTAACAAATTTGTCTGCTCAGAGCTGGAGATACCAAGAAAAATAAAGTCCTTGCCTTTAAGAAACTCACAACTGGTGGGAAAAGAAGCAAGGAAAGTCAGATCCTCCAAGTGAAATGGAGGATGTCAGAGAAGGGCTTCCCAGACTACATGGACCTTAACCAGTGTCTCGGTGGATGAATAGGGGTTTAACAGGCAGAACAAAAGGGAAAGACATGCCAAGAGGAAGAAATAGCATCATAAAGCACTTAAGAATGAAGGAACATGGCATATTAAGGGAAATGAAAGAGTAGTATAGAAATGAAAGAGGGAGTCCATACAGAAAATAGCTAGAGATGAGTGGGCAGGTCATGGAATTTGTATTATGGGACTAAGGAGCTTGAGCTTGAGTATTTTCTTGAAGCCACTGGAGAATCACAGAAGGACTTTTGGCAGGAAAACATATAGTCAGATTGCTAATTTAGAAAGCTGTTCTTGGTGACAAAGTATAAGAAGGTTTGGGACAGATCAACCAGAAATGGAGATTTCTTCAAGGGTATATTGTGTGAGTGCCAGAGAGAAGTGATTCAGTCTAGAATTGAATCTAGGTTGAGCAATGGGGTTGCAGAGGAGAAGTACTGTCGTTTCTGTAGGAGCTGGTGACTGGGTGAATGTGGGGTTGAGAAAGTCAAAAAATCTAGGGCACCTCCCAGAAGCTTGGGAGTTGCCTTGCATGCAGAGGACGTTGGGACAAATTGTTGTGGGTATCAATCTGTGTTATGGCCAAAGAGGATAATTAGAACAATGCCCAAACCTCTCTTGATAGTTTATAGTAGTAGCTAACAAGCAGTGCAGGCTGGCTCTGTGCCAGGCACTGGTCTTAGTGTGTTCCACATGTATAGGATAAGGGCTGAGAGTACCAATTCAGAAGCCAGACTGTGGGTGAATTTAAAACTTTCCTTTTTTTGCTAACTGACTATATGATCTTGGGTTGGTTACTTAATTTATACCTCAGTTTCTTCATTCATAAAGTATGGGGGGGTGATAATAATAAAATCAATCTCCTATAGTGGTTTTAAGGATTAAGTAATCCACTTAAGGATTTAAAGATTAAGTAATTCACTTAGATGAGTGGCATGTAGAAAATATTTGCTGAATGTTGATTACTATTACTATTGTTATCACATATATTAACTCACGTAAATTCACAAAATCTAAAGAGATAGGTACTATCATTTCATTTTTTTTTTTGTAGAAGGATATTGAGATGCCGAGAAATGGTAGAGCTAGGAAATCAAACCAAGCAGTCAAACACAGGAGCCTTTACTCTTCACTACCTCACCATAGTCCTCTCTGTAGTGTTTTGGAAGCTAAATTCAAGGGTGTTAACTGGAAGGGACTGGCCCAGGTAGAGACAGGTAGAGGTAAGGAAAGAAGTCCCAGCACTCCCCATTCTATTCAAAGGAAACCTGCATTTGATACTCCTCTGGAAGTGCTGACAGACATAATAGTTCTGTCACTGAGTTGACTTCATGACAAGCACTCAATCCCTCTTAGCAGGGAGGCAAACAACTCCCCACCCTGTTCTTCGATTATTCCACTGATTTCTGCTTCCCCACACTTTGATCCAGGACTGCCCAGACAAAAGAAATGCCTGTCACACCGCTTTTTTTTTTTTTTTTTTTTTAAAGATTTTTTTTATTTATTTATTTATTTGACAGACAGAGATCACAAGTAGGCAGAGAGGCAGGCAGAGAGAGAGAGAGGAGGAAGCAGGCTCCCTGCTGAGCAGAGAGCCCGACGTGGGGCTTGATCCCAGAACCCTGGGATCATGACCTGAGCCGAAGGCAGAGGCTTTAACCCACTGAGCCACCCAGGCGCCCCAGTCACACCGCTTTTATAAATTAGCTTAATTCGTCCCACTTTCACTGCTAGTTTGTCTAAATTAGTAATAGCCTTTTCTAAATTTGCAGTTTTCAAACTTTATTTTTATGGAAAGAGGCAGTTTAGTGTAGTGGTTAAGAGTTTCAGCTTGGGAATCAGAAAGATGCTTGGCTCTGCCAACGACTAGCCAAATTTAGTAAATAAAAATTCTGGATGCTCAGTTAAATTTGAATTTCAGATAAACAATGGATATATATTTTTTAGTATAGTACTATATTTGGTATATTTCCTGGGACATACTTACACTCAAAAAAAATCTAACCATTGTTTATCTGAAATTCAAATTTAACTAGGCAACTTGTAGTTTATCTGGCAACCCTATATGGGACTTAACTTCTCAGTGCCTCCACTCTTTCACCTACAAAACAGGGATAAGGAAAGATAGTGATATTGACCATGACTGATATTTGCTGTAAAGATTAAATGAGTTAATATGTGTTAAGCACATAGGAAATGTTTGATACATATGGATTGTTGTTTTTGCTATTCTGGGATGATGGTAAACTAACAAAATATGAGGAAATTTTCAGCACTGATTCTTTTGATTTTTTTTATTAAAAAAAAAAAAAACCTTAGAATGGGAATAGAAAATGTTCTGCTCAACCTACCTTTACACATCTCAAAAATGGAAATATAAACCCAACTTCATGTTTGTGTTTGTTGTTTTTTTTTTCTTTTCAGGAGGAACTGGGTAAGTAACTCTTATTTCGCAACATAATTTTCATGTTTTCTCCTAATTCTTCTGCCCATGAACTACATGCCAAGCTAACTTTATAAAGAAGGAGAAGTTCTAGGCACTCAGGTCTTTATCATTAAAAATAAAGTAGAAGTAAGATAAGGTAGGGTTCATTAATCCTCCCCTATTTTCTTGGGAAGAATTTGGCAAAAACAAATTCTACAGACTCAGCCAGCCATCTTTGAAGGCTATTTGCCCTGGGCCGATTATATATTATACAATAATCATACCCAATAATTAACTAATGAATTGGTTTCTTTGGGAAATGGTCAGAAGTGTCAGGGATTGAAGAATATTTAGATTGCCTCTCAGAGTCCTGCTGAAGAAACATCTGGTTCTTTTTTCTTCAATCAACATGCACCCTGAAGGGTCCCAAATTCAAAAATGATTATATTTCATGTCATTTATGTGCCTTACAGTTTGACAAATTTAACTTGTAAGAATAAGTGATTCCGTGTTCAATTTACGTTGATCCCATTTTCATCCAAACATCCAAAGAGAGAGAACCATTACAGATTGATAAAAGCTACTGATTGATCTATTGATTTCCAGACCTTAAATCTCCTAGGGAAGTCTTTGTAAAGTTCGTGTTCATAAAATTCTTGTTCTGCCACAAAAGCTCCCAGTGGATTGTGTTTCTCAACTACAAGGAAAATCATCAGGGACAAACCCAGAAAATGTTTCTTTAGTATACACTAGGCAGGAGGGCCTTCCAAATTCAGTCTCAATCTGGTTTCTTCAAAGGTTTATTTTTATTTCATTTTTGAAAACTTTTAATTTGAAGAGGGGGGAAAAAGCCCTTTAAAGCATAACAACCCGCAGTGATGTAAGTGCCTTTCTGTCTCATATATAATCATGTCTGTTTGGACGTGCTGGGTGTCATGTCCAGGGCTATGGTGCCACATTGAGAACAATATTGAACTAAATAGTTTTGACAGAACAGCCAGACCTTTTCTTGGGGCTCCTGCTATATTGCATATCTGCTTCTTTGTACACAACGGGGTGAGCAAGTGATGGAAAGCAGAGAGTTCAATTGTGGTTAGAGTCCGAAAAAGAGCCGTCAATGGAACCTCTTTACTGATTTGCACTAAGGCCTGCAGGACAGAGTACAGATGACTATATTTTCCAGGTTATCAGGTATAAGAAAAAAGCAAAACCATTTTTCTAAAATGTGTACTTGAGTACAATGAATGCTGTGGGTTATATCCATGCAGATTAATGTCAGCCTGTATGGACTAGGCTGAAAGAACTTCATTAATCTCAGCTCCTCTTTTCCATTGCTTTATGGAGGTAGTTTATGGGTATTGGGTTGTATGAGTGAACTCTAGATGCATTTGTCTGTAGGCAGAGTGTTGTGTGTATTTATTGACAAGGAGCTCATCTTTCTGATTGCGTAATTTACTGAGATAATTTATTGAGATTTTAACTCAATAATATTAAGTGTTGCTGTCACTCTCCCAGACCCCGACTCCTATCCCAGAGGGTAGCTCAGCTTGTACATTTGTGTGCCTCAGGGTAGACCTAATAGGCTTTGTTTTCCAAAAGAGCCGAACTGACCAAAGGAAAAGAAAGGGTTGGAGACTGGAGAATCAGAATCTATCAAAATTGGTAGATATTTTCCAGGAGACACAGAAAGAGGTTGGGTCCTGGGGTCTTCATGTGTGTAACAGGCTCCCAAGAAGCACTGAGATGGGTGATAACAAACATCTAATGGGGTAGCAGGTGGCTGTCAAGGGGACCTCACTCTAAGGACAATGCCCTTTTGAGTCTCCCTAAACGATCATGGTGCCCATGCTTGGCCCAAAGGGAAGGATCTGCTTTCCTCATATTGGTCACAAAGGCTCACTCTATGACCAGATGGCCTTACCCAAATTCTTCCATGGACTGAAGACTGAATCATATTCAACTGATAGTAACAATTATCTTCCCTCGAGTGTTGTTTTGATTCTGTCACTTTTCTTCAGAACTGTTATCATGGCTAAGGAACTTGGAATCTCTTCCTCCTGAGTTTGAGGTCTTCCCAGCATGTACAGTGGCTAAAAACTATTAAATTAGAGTTTGCAGTTTAGCAACTCATGGCTAAGTTCAGTCAGTAGATATATCTTTTCTAATTAACATGGTGTTGTTCAAAGTTGAGCAGCATTTTAACTTTTTTTAATCAAGAGATCTCTTTAAGAATCTGCATTTCTGACTTCTTATGAAAAAAAAACTTATAGTCTAGGATCATTAAGCCACAGTCCCACTCTTTCCATCTCTCAGAGTTGGCGACTAAATGTGACATAATCTCTCCAATTTGCTACAATTCTTTTTGCTCTCTTTTCTCTCTGCCTGGGTCTGCTCCTCTTGTTTGCATGTGTTACGTGGTCTTTGCAGGCACAGTTGTTTGAAAGGTATTTAAACCAAGCAGAAATGGATGAATTAACTGGAATCAGGAATGAAATTCAAGGACTGAAATGTGAAAAATTGAACTCTTGAGAAAAGGCCATGGTAAATTTAGTTTAGCTTACTAATTGGGGCTGGAAACATGAAGATCAGAATCTAAGTGGAAGAAGATGCAGCAATGCATTAATATATTAGTCTATTGCTAGGTAACAAATTACCCCAACACTTAATGACTTGAATCAACAACAATCAGTTTTTATCTCTCACAGTTTCTGTAGGTTAGAAATATGAAAAGTGGCTTGACCGGTCAGTTCTGGCTTGGATTTCTCATGAAGTTACTGTCAGACAATAACTAGGGAAGGGGTCATGGCAAAGGCTTCTTCACTCATGGGTCTGTAGCCTGGAGAGATTTTCTCAAATGGAATAGTGGGAGTTCTTGGGGATGGATTTCTATTTCCATAAGGTCGTTTCACCTGTTCTCCCCAGCATGCCAGTAAGGGCTCCTAGGTCAAGTGACGCAAGGGAAAAAGACAGGTGACAGTCATATCATTTCTAAGACAGCCTCAGATAACCCACAGCCTCACTGCTGACTTACTTTATGGGTTGGAGCAGTCACAAACCCCCACCCAGATTTGAGGGAAGGAGACATAGACCCTGCCTCTCAGTGGGACGGGCATCAATACCATTGTGCAGTAGAGCAAGTGGGATGGGAATTCTAGATGGGTAGCATCTACCTTTGGAAAATATAATTTGCCATAAATAAAAATAAGAAACAAGGTCAGGAGCCCAGAAAATCTGAATGCTATAAAAACAAGAATTTCATTTTCCTGGTAAGAACAGGACATAGAAAGGAATGTCTAGAGACTGAAATACCTGCTTACATGTGTTGGTCTGGTTTTTCTCCACCTGATCATAGCCCAAAGGTTAACTCCAGCAGGCCCAGACCACTTAACATCATCAAGTTCACGAGACACCTGTGTGGCTCAGCTGATTGAGCATCTGCCTTCAGCTTCAGGCATGCTCCCAGGGTCCTAGGACTGAGTCCTGCATCTGGTTCCTTGCTCAGTAGGGAGTCTCCTTCTCTCTCGGCCCCTCACCCCTGCTCATGCTCTCTCTCTCGCTCCCTCTCTCAAGTAAATAAATAAAATCTTTTAAAACAACAACAACAAAATCACTAGGTTCTGAAGCCCTCTCACAGTCCCACCCTGGACAGTATCATTTGCTATTACCCAGTTCCCCATTTCAGCGAAACACACTGCTTCATTATTTCTTGTGCACAACTAGCCTCTAAGCCTCTGCCTGGCTCCCCTGATCTAGTTGCCCTCCCCTCCCTCATTCAATCTGTGCCCCTTCTGCCTTTAGAATTTGAGATCCAATTCTCTTCCAGGCAATACTTTCAGCTTCTATGAAGACGCTCCCCTCAGGAACCACTATATGTTGTACAGATTTCTCAAGCATGGTAAATGGGTCTTTATTATTTACACACCTTTTAAAAAATGCAGTGGGGTTTTCCAGCAGGAGAAGAGAAATCATAAAGATCAGAGCAGAAATCAATGAAATAGAAACCAAAAAAACAATAGAAAAAATCAATGAAACTAGAAGCTGGTTCTTTGAAAGAATCAATAGGATTGATAAACCCCTGGCCAGACTCATCAAAAAGAAAAGAGAAAGGACCCAAATCAATAAAATCATGAATGAAAGAGGAGAGATCACAACTAACACCAAAGAAATACAGACAATTATAAGAACATACTATGAGCAACTCTACGCCAACAAATTGGCCAATCTGGAAGAAATGGATGCATTCCTAGAGACATATAAACTACCACAACTGAACCAGGAAGAAATAGAAAACCTGAACAGGCCCATAACCAGTAAGGAGATTGAAACAGTCATCAAAAATCTCCCAACAAACAAAAGCCCAGGGCCAGACGGCTTCCCAGGGGAATTCTACCAAACATTTAAAGAAGAACTCATTCCTATTCTCCTGAAACTGTTCCAAAAAATAGAAATGGAAGGAAAACTTCCAAACTCATTCTATGAGGCCAGCATCACCTTGATCCCAAAACCAGACAAGGATCCCACCAAAAAAGAGAACTACAGACCAATATCCTTGATGAACACAGACGCAAAAATTCTCGCCAAAATACTAGCCAATAGGATTCAACAGTACATTAAAAGGATTATTCACCACGATCAAGTGGGATTTATTCCAGGGCTGCAGGGTTGGTTCAACATCCGCAAATCAATCAATGTGATAGAACACATTAATAAAAGAAAGGACAAGAACCATATGATACTCTCAATAGATGCTGAAAAAGCATTTGACAAAGTACAGCATCCCTTCCTGATCAAAACTCTTCAAAGTGTAGGGATAGAGGGCACATACCTCAATATTATCAAAGCCATCTATGAAAAACCCACCGCAAATATCATTCTCAATGGAGAAAAACTGAAAGCTTTTCCATTAAGGTCAGGAACACGGCAGGGATGTCCATTATCACCACTGCTATTCAACATAGTATTAGAAGTCCTAGCCTCAGCAATCAGACAACAAAAAGAAATTAAAGGCATCCAAATTGGTAAAGAAGAAGTCAAACTATCACTCTTCGCAGATGATATGATACTATATGTGGAAAACCCAAAAGACTCCACTCCAAAACTGCTAGAACTTGTACAGGAATTCAGTAAAGTGTCAGGATATAAAATCAATGCACAGAAATCAGTTGCATTTCTGTACACCAACAACAAGACTGAAGAAAGAGAAATTAAGGAGTCAATCCCATTCACAATTGTACCCAAAACTATAAGATACCTAGGAATAAACCTAACCAAAGAGACTAAGAATCTATACACAGAAAATTATAAAGTACTCATGAAAGAAATTGAGGAAGACACAAAAAAATGGAAAAATGTTCCATGCTCCTGGATTGGAAGAATAAATATTGTGAAAATGTCTATGCTACCTAAAGCAATCTACACATTTAATGCAATCCCTATCAAAATACCATCCATTTTTTTCAAAGAAATGGAACAAATAATCCTAAAATTTATATGGAACCAGAAAAGACCTCGAATAGCCAAAGGAATATTGAAGAACAAAGTCAAAGTTGGTGGCATCACAATTCCGGACTTCAAGCTCTATTACAAAGCTGTCATCATCAAGACAGCATGGTACTGGCACAAAAACAGACACATAGACCAGTGGAACAGAATAGAGAGCCCAGAAATCGACCCTCAACTCTATGGTCAACTAATCTTCGACAAAGCAGGAAAGAATGTCCAATGGAAAAAAGACAGCCTCTTCAATAAATGGTGCTGGGAAAATTGGACAGCCACATGCAGAAAAATGAAATTGGACCACTTCCTTACACCACACACGAAAATAGACTCCAAATGGATGAAGGACCTCAATGTGAGAAAGGAATCCATCAAAATCCTTGAGGAGAACGCAGGCAGCAACCTCTTCGACCTCAGCCGCAGCAACATCTTCCTAGGAACAACGGCAAAGGCAAGGGAAGCAAGGGCGAAAATGAACTATTGGGATTTCATCAAGATCAAAAGCTTTTGCACAGCAAAGGAAACAGTTAACAAAACCAAAAGACAGCTGACAGAATGGGAGAAGATATTTGCAAACGACATATCAGATAAAGGGCTAGTATCCAAAATCTATAAGGAACTTAGCAAACTCAACACCCAAAGAACAAACAATCCAATCAAGAAATGGGCAGAGGACATGAACAGACATTTCTGCAAAGAAGACATCCAGATGGCCAACAGACACATGAAAAAGTGCTCCATGTCACTCGGCATCAGGGAAATACAAATCAAAACCACAATGAGATATCACCTCACACCAGTCAGAATGGCTAAAATTAACAAGTCAGGAAATGACAGATGCTGGAGAGGATGTGGAGAAAGGGGAACCCTCCTCCACTGTTGGTGGGAATGCAAGCTGGTCCAACCACTCTGGAAAACAGCATGGAGGTTCCTCAAAATGTTGAAAATAGAACTACCCTATGACCCAGCAATTGCACTACTGGGTATTTACCCTAAAGATACAAACATAGTGATCCGAAGGGGCACGTGCACCCGAATGTTTATAGCAGCAATGTCTACAATAGCCAGACTATGGAAAGAACCTAGATGTCCATCAACAGATGAATGGATCAAGAAGATGTGGTATATATACACAATGGAATACTATGCAGCCATCAAAAGAAATGAAATCTTGCCATTTGCGACGACGTGGATGGAACTAGAGCGTATCATGCTTAGTGAAATAAGTCAATCGGAGAAAGATGACTATCATATGATCTCCCTGATATGAGGACATGGAGAAGCAACATGGGGGGGTAGGGGGATAGGAGAAGAATAAATGAAACAAGATGGGATTGGGAGGGAGACAAACCATAAATGACTCTTAATCTCACAAAACAAACTGGGGGTTGCTGGGGGGAGGTGGGATTGGGAGAGGGGGAGCGGGCTATGGACATTGGGGAGGGGAGGCGAACCATAAGAGACTATGGACTCTGAAAAACAACCTGAGGGTTTTGAAGGGTCAGGGGTGGGAGGTTGGGGGAACAGGTGGTGGGTGATGGGGGGGCACGTTTTGCATGGAGCACTGGGTGTTGTGCAAAAAGAATGAATATTGTTACGCTGAAAAAATTAATAAAAAGGGAAAAAAATAAATAAATAAATTAAAAAAAATAAAAAAAAATGCAGTGGGGTTTTAAAAATCATTATTCCTCCTTTCTCCCTTTAAATAGACTGTTTGACATAATAAAAAGGGAAAAAAATAAATAAATAAATTTAAAAAAATAAAAAAAAATGCAGTGGGGTTTTAAAAATCATTATTCCTCCTTTCTCCCTTTAAATAGACTGTTTGACATAGAAAGAGCGTCTATTTTCTCATTTTTCAAATAGGGAAACAGAGGCCAAGATGGATGAGGAGCCTTTCCAGGCTTACAAAGCTGGAGCTTGGCAGAGCAGGTCCACAGCCTGTACCTCCTGACTTGTGGTTTGGCATTCTTTTGCTACTCAGGGGTCAAAATTGGTGGGCAGTCCACAAGCTTGGTCAAGCCTGGCCCACAGACATGTCTTGGTTGGCTGGCGCACACAGTTGTGCTTTCTTTCACTTTGTTTTTAAGACTTTAAGTGGGGCACATGCTTTACAGTCCTCTGCAGACTCCACTAATCTCTACCACCAAGTTACTCACATGGCTCATTACCTGTCTGACCTGTGAAGGCATCGGGGTTTTTGCATACCCCCCACCCCTGCTACAACTTTATATACTTCCTAAAGACATGAACTTTACTCCACAACAACAGCTGACATTGTTGATCTTCTATGTGCAAGGCAATTTACATGCATTGATCCATTTAATACTCACAGCACCCCTTTTGCTATCCCCATTTTATGGATGAGAAAACTGAGCTACTATAGGTTAAGTTATTTGCCCACATTCTAACACATAGTGAAGAATGACAGCCGGAATTTAAACCCAACCATCTTGACAAGACAGCTCATGATCTCAACTACTCTGCTGAAGAAATCTAAGATGGACAAAAGGCTGTAACTCAAGCATACCTCAAAGATACTGCAGGTTCTGTTCTAGACCGCGACAATAAAATGAATATCACAAAATGTGAATCACATGTAATTTTGGTGTCCCACTGCAGAAGAAAGTTATGTTTATACTAGACTGTAGTCTGTTAAGTGTGCAATAGCACATGTCTACAAAACCCAAAATGTTCATACCTTAATTTAAAATACTTTCTTGGTAAAAAATGCTAATCATCATGTGAGCTTTCCAGGAGTCATAATCTTTTTGTTGGTGGAGGGCCTTGCTGGGATGTAGATGACTGCTGACTGGTCAGGGTGGTAGTTACTGAAGGGCGTGATGCCTGTGGCAATGAAAACAGCAGTGAACTTTGCTGCATTGACTGACTCTTCCTTTCACTTGAACACTTACTTAGAGGCCATTGTAGGATTATTAACAGGGCTAATTTCAATACCTTTATGTTGCAGGAAATAGGGAGGACTGAGCAGAGGGAAACGGACAGGGGACTGGCCGGTTGGTGGATCAGTCAGAACACACACAAAATTGACTGACTGAATTTGTTAGTTTGTGGCACCCCAAAACAATTACAATAGTAATATCAAAGATCACTGATGACAGATCACAATAACAAAAGGATAGTGAAAAAGTTTTAAATATTGCTAGAATTACCAAAATGTGACAGAGACAGCCAATAAGCAAATGTTGGGGAAAAAATGGCACCCATAGACTTAGCTGATGCAGAGCTGCTACGAACCTTCAATTTATATTTTACGAATCCACAAAACACAATAAAATGAGGTATGCCTGTACTAAACTTGAGTGGATCTAATCAAGATATTTTAAAGTAGTCATTATATTTTCAGATTTATAAAATCTATCTGTAGTTTTCTATTTAAAAGAATAGGATGGACGATAAGGCATTGATGCCTTAATGTGACTGATTAATGAAACATTATTGACCATGCATCATGAAAGGTGAATTTCACTCCCTCAAAAATGCCTACCATCTGGATTTGATTTTTCAGGCTAAAACTCAAACTTTGAGCATTTTAACCAAATCACCATCTAAATCTTTATTTTAGTCTCCGAATGCTTTGTGGCCAGTGTAAAGATGAATGGAATTTGAAAGTGGCCATTAAGATTACTACCACATGATGGAAACTAGAGCCCACTATATAAATCTAAATCCCTCCATAAATTTAAAAAAAGATTTACTGCTCAAAAATAAAAATATAAATCATTCTCATTTTCTAAATCATTGCTGCTGATGATCATACTCAGCATGGTGAGAGATCACTATATTATTCTGGGTACAGTACTACATCTAAATTTTCCAAGTAGTCTCAACTGCCCAGGGGATTTACTACTGCATGTACTTGCCAAGATAGAAGGTATTTCTGCATAATTCCTATAGCTGAACATTATTGATGCTCTAAATGCATGGAACATTTAATATGTATAGCAAGCTTAACAGGATCATTTATTGACATGAATTATGGTTTTCACACCAAACCATTGAAGACCCAATTAGAAAATTGATCACTTTTGAGGAGTCTGTCTCCTTAATCTCTCCTATTTACAGAACAGGATTCAGTGGCAGGAGCAATTCACAATAGGATCAGATAGCAGCAGGCCTTGAAGACAGGACTAAAGCATTTGAACCCTAACAGAAGACAGAAGGCCATTGAAGATTTTTGGAACAAAGTGAGTGACATGATCAAAGAAGTGTTTGGGGAAGGTTAATCTGGCAGCAGTGTGTAGAATGTTCTCCATCATGTGGTGACAAGAAAATGGGTGTGCAGACAGAAAACAATGAATTAACTCACGTCAGCGTATGAAGAACAAACTGAGTCCAACAGCTATCAATCTAGACCTACATTCAGAGCCATTGTCCTGAATGTTCTGATCACTATCAAGCTATCACTTCAAAACTCTGGATCATTGCTAACTAAAGAATCCTACAGACTGTATTTTCAGGTCCAGGGGGAAAGAGAAGAGGAAGTGCAACCTGAGAAGGAAGATATGACACAGTGGGAGGAACATTCGGGTGTAGCAGGAATTGACCAGAAGAGGAGCAGTGAGTCATGGTAAGTGTAATTTCACTGATGACCTTCCCGTGGGTCCTGGAATTATCTCTGACTTCCTGTTGTTTGCCTGAGCTGCTCCATTCCTTTCTGGATTAACCCTTTTCTTATGTTTTCTGCATCAGAGGCACAGACATGCAGGCTGTTTTGAGTGCTTGATACCCTGGTACAGTCTGAGATGGGGCCTGTTCTATCTAGTGCTGAGTGGGAGGGGAGGAATTTCTCAAACAACCCATTAACACTCATCTCAAGACATAAAAGCAGCCATCTTCTACCACGGCAATGCAAAACTGTTGACAAATCACTCTCATCTAAAATACTTTTCTAGCCAGATTGGATAGTAATTTTATTGTCATTATACTGTTTCAGGAAATTCACCAGAATTGGAAACTGATCTCAGATTAAAACTCCCTGGTTTGGGGCACTTGGGTGGCTCAGTTGGTTAAGCATCCGACTTTTGATTTCGGCTCAGGTCATGATCTCAGGGTGGTGAGATCGAGTCCCATGTCAGGCTCCTCACTCAGTGGAAAGTCTGCTGGAGATTCTTTTACTCTCTCTCTCTCTCCACCTGCCTATGGCCCTCCCAAATAAAATAAATAAACCTTTTTAAAAAATCCCTGTTTTTTAACTTATACTCTGGCACAGAGCCAGATCTGTCTTAAGTCAGAATGAGAAAACTTTTCCTCCTGGCAGTTCAGCCTTGAGACTTTTTATTGTGCCCCAGCTCTGCATGTCCTGTCTAGGGACTTGAATCAATTGTCTGGAAAATAAACAGGCTGGGCAGTGGAGAGACCTCTGAGCTAATGCTTACCTCAGATAAGATGAGTCTCTCTCATTTTCTCACGTCACATTTTTTTTTCCCCCTCTGGACTTCCCCCTCTCTTACTCATTTGTTCAGCAAATAGCTATCAGGCACCCATGGTATGCCCACATTACACCACGTGCTTGGGATGCAAAGACAGTGAGGTACTGGTCTTATGAGGCTAATAGTCCAGAGAGAAAGACAGAGGTTAAACAAATGAATATAGAATTAGAAATGATGATAAGTGCTATGAGAGAAAAGAAATGAGATGACTGAGAGAGAATTCTGCAGGGTATACCTACTCAAGATAAGTTGATCAGGGGAAAATCTCTGAAGAAGTGATGTTATAGCTAAAACTGAAAGTATTAACAGGAACTCATTGAGTAAAGAGGTTTGTGGGAAAAGGTATCACCAGCAGAGGAAACAGGAGGTGCAAAGGCCCTGGGGGATGGTGTGGGGAAGAGATGGTGGTAAGAACAAGATACTAAGAAACAGAGCCTCTCTTCCTTAGTCTTCTTGTCTCTCCCCACTTTTGCCTCTCCCTTTCTCCTTCTCCCTCTCTTTCCTTATCTTTCATTATTTCTATTTTTCCCTTATTACTGTACTTTCTATCATATTATTTTCATTGCTACTATTTCTCTATTAATTAAGTACTGCATAGACCAAAAAGTTTCAGGGAATAAGGGACAGAGTTCCAACCTGTATGTGCTATTTTGAAGTTAGGCAACGCTTCCTGAAGGTTATCTGTATGATGTAGGCCTTTGGGTACCACTGTGGGTAAATGTAATCTGTTCATTTTAAGTTCCAGAACCTCATGGGCAAAGAGATAAACCCACTCATTAATGAGCACAGGATCTACTGACAGATCTGATAAACAGAGCATTTTTGATAGAAGCCATACTGCAAAGAGGAAAAATGGAGCTTCTGCAAGGAAACCAACAAAAGAGAAGGATGAATCCATCAACTCAATGTACAACCTGAATGCTAGAGAAAATTGTGGCTTATGTAAAGTATGAGACTGTATAGAACTTGCTCTAAATCACATATCTGTGATACCTCTCCACCCTGGGAGGACAAGCCTAGCTTCAGAGATAGCTTGTTGTCTTACCAATCGAAATCCATTATCTGCTTCTACCTTAGTACAAAACCTCAATTCTTCTTGGAGTGGTGTTGCACCCAACAAATGGCTAAATATCTCAGTCCCCTTTGCACTGAGGTATGACCATCTGTCTAAATTCTGGCCACATGTTAGTGTAGTACAGGTCTTTCAGAAAGACACCTTAAAGGGAGCTCACTCAGCCAGGAAGCATGAGTCTTTTGCCCTTTCTTTATCTTTACTCCTGCTAGCTGGGATGTGGCTAATAGCTGGAGCTCCAGCAGCTTGAGTAGGTCAGGAGATGACCTCAGAATAAAAGCATATGTTAAGAAAGTAAATCAGAAAGAAACAACTTTGGGGCCTGATGATAAAAAAAAAAATTTCCACACTAGTCTTTGAACTGCTTACCTTGACATTAATGTTATATGAGTAAGAGACACACTTTTATGTTATGGAAGTAATGTTTTGTTTTTTTTGTGGTCTCTTCTGTTTGCTGCATGGAGCATCATTTCTAAAATACGAAACTAAACCTAATCTTGATTCACCGTTGCATGTTTGACTCAGTTATCTACTGTGGACAAGGATAATTTATTATTTCTCATGATTCTGTGGGTCAAGAATTTGGGCAGTACATAGCTGGACCATTCTCTGCATTCATCTCAGAGCTTGGTGAGTTTGGGAACATTCAAGATGGCCTTTCAATCTCCAGGACCTCTCTCTGTGTGGCCTCTAGGCATACAGTAGTTTTTCTTGGACTTCCTGAATACTAGTTCCATCTCAAGAAGAAGCAAAAAATGCTGCTAGATCTCTTAAACCTGTTCTCAAAATCCTAGAATATAAATTCTATGAACATTTCACAGTCAAAACAAGTCACAAGCACAACTAAGATACACAACCCAGATAAGGGGACATAAAGTCACCTCTTAATGTTAGGAGCAGCATGCATGAAGAGGAAGGACAGCAATAATTGGCAGCCATAATTGAGGATGACTTCATCAAATTAGTTAAAATAAAATAATAACATGTCTCTAGTCACTTGAACACTTCTGTTCTAAAACATCTTTCTGGTTGCTGTAGAGATACCGAAAACCTATCCTGAGGACACTAGAAGACAGGTGATGGCAAAGTTGCAAGAGATGACAGAGTAGCTCCTGGTGGAGATGAAGACAGGCCACCACCAGCAACAGCGTGTCCCAGGATGTTGCAGATGACATCAGTATGAAACATGACACCGCTGTGGAAACCTAGAGAGCAACAGCAAGGGCAGAGAGATTCAGAGTCACACCCCTGAGCTTCCTTCTCTGCACCCTCCTAATCTCCCACTTCCAACAGCAGAGACCCCTGAAGAGTTTTAAGGTTTGTTTCTTCTATTTAGAAGACCAGATAACTGATCAGGTGTCCATAGCAGTACAAACTCTTCAGGTGATCTTCTTAGGATGTACAAACTGGTGATGGCCAAGGGACATTTAAGTTACATAAGGATAAATTAGCATATTCTTCCTTCTTAATTAAATGAAAATTTATTTGTATTTCTTATGTATATTATAGGGGAAAGTCTAATATAGCCACTATTGCTAGGCTATGACATTACTACATAAGTTTTTCCTCTCTTTACTTATCTATGCATTTTTTTACTTTTGAATAAACACTGATTATTCATCTAATTTTTAAGTGCGTTTATACTAAAGGTATATAATTAACTATTTCATGTTTCCCTGTGGGGAAAAAAATGAAGCTGCTTCTCACTTATAAGTGGCCTTTAATTGATCATTTTTATAGCAAATTGGTAATCATCATTGCTAGGAAAGGTCCCCAGCCTTGCCTCAGATCTGCTCAGTGTAATAGTAATACTGTTGAACGAAGATTCACAATCCCGTGATATACATCTTAGGTGTTTCAATGCCAGAGATTAAAGAAATTTCAAAGGAACCACCAGAAGTTTGAATTAGTGAAATGCTAGTGCATACATGCTCTCAGAGAAAATTTCAGGGAGACTTCACAGTTTGTAAGGCTTCATCTGAAAAACCTCTGCAGAATAAACATGGTTCAATTTGTATTTCTCAAAAGGCCTGATGGAATTTGAACTGGTGCTCCCAGAGAATATTTAAAAGCACATGTTAGATCACTAACTGGTGTAATTTCCATTTGGCAACCACATGACCTATATGTCCAAAATAAGAATTTTTATTTAATTTAAAAATAAATTAATTCATGCAATCAGTTAAATCGAATAGGTAGGCCTAGGCAAAAGGAATATTATACTGCTAGGAAGAAAGTATTGTACTATTTTTATATAAAAAGTTCACATTTCTACATAGATAAGTGATGATACTTTTAAAAGATGGAAAAAAAAAGTTTTTGTATGTTTACTATCCATCTCTTAAATATCCCTTTGATACAGAGACATTCATATCTCTCCTTTAAAAAAAAAAAAAGCCTATCAAGAACAACCAAGCATAAATACCCTAAATGACTATAAAGTTACTTTTAGTAATATTTTGAATATGTTGTATATTCAAAATGCGTGTGTGTGTGTGTGTGTGTGTGTGTGTGTGTGTGTGTATAGGCAGATGGAAGGAAAGATGGATACATGGATAGATAACCAGGTAGATAGGCAGATAGAAAGACAGATATATTCTATAAACGATATGCAATAGACTTGAGTGTACATAGTCTTATAAGAAACACATTTACCAGACCAAAAATACCACCCATAATCATAATTAAAACATCTCCTTGTAGATTAAAACTGATGCAGATTTTTCATGTTCTTTTATTCGTCTGACCTCTGAAATTACTTGAATGCCATGATGTAAGTCAGAGAAAAATTTCAACCTTTTGTGTCACTCCAGGAATACCAGAGAAGAGAGATCAAATACCTTGACCCTCATTACTGATAGTTTTTCCTGTATGATTAAATGATTTTTTAAAAGTCATCCTGTTTAGAAATGCAAACATGGCAGTCTAATTCACAGGTAGCATTCCTCGGCATTCATATGTTTTCATATATCCATAAGGTACAGGCTATAGGCTACAGTAAATTCTACAATGGCAAATTCTTGAAACATTTGAAAGAGGAAAAGTCAGAAATTACGATGAAATGAGAATTCTATCAGCTACTTGAGGTGGGGTGGGAGGGATGGCTAATACAAATGCAATGGAAAGATCTAATAGTTTGCTGTACTTTTGCCTATTTTAAGTATTACACAATATGAAACTGTGGGTGGACCAGCCTATCACATGATGTTGAACTCGCATTTCCTCAAAATTTTTGACCCAAGAGCATACCCAAGTCAGAATTTAAGTGACGCTGGTTTCTTAACAAGATTCCTTATCTAACACAAATTCAGAAAAATCGGGGCGCGGCCAGAAAGGGGGCCGCCCCCTCGCCCGTCACGCAACGCATGTTCGTGGGGAACCTGGTGCTAAACCATTCGTAGACGACCTGCTTCTGGGTCGGGGTTTCGTACGTAGCAGAGCAGCTCCCTCGCTGCGATCTATTGAAAGTCAGCCCTCGACACAAAAAAAAAAAAAAAAAAAAAAAAAAAATTCAGAAAAGTCATTCACAGCCTTGCCAAATGAGCACTTTCCATGATTTTGTTCTTAGTTCTAGCATGGTTGGATTATTAAACTAACAACATAATATGTGCCAAAACTCTGTTGATAAGATTTCTAGATCTAAATTTATAGATTCAATATACATTTCCAGGGCAGCCAAGGTTTAATGGCAGGGTGACCATGGACATAATAACAACAAAGCTCCAATAGCTTGATGTTTTGAGTTTTAAGGCATTATATTTCAGAGAAGAAAAGACAAATGTTGTCATCTCAGCATACGGGGAATAAAAGGCAGTAATATACCAAATCTTATCCAAAGACTCATGCAAATTCGATGCAGGAGCAATTTCTCCAGCTCTGCATTTATTGATTTAATCATTCATCCATTAAGCAAAAAGTGTATTGAGCTATGAGCTAGCAGGGACTATGGTGAGCCCTAGTGAAGGGTACAATATTATAGAAAACACAGCCTCTGATCCCAGCTAAGGTAGGTAATAATGTAGTAAGTACAGTAATACGCATGTTGGTGCCAGAAGAGAGAACAACCTAAATTTGCCTAGAGGAGTCAGGAATGTCCTCGGACAGTGACATTTGAAATGGGACCTGCAGTATGAGCAGGAGTTTACGAAACAAGGTTGCAAAAAGGACATTCCAGGTACCGAGAACAGCAGAATCATGGAAGACTGAATGATAATTGAAGGTAGAGAACTAATTAGCAGAGGGTATTTAAGGTGAAAGGGAAAGGATACAGAATTAGAAAAGAGCCACTTAAATTTTTTTGGAATCAGTTGGGATAGAGCAGTTTAAAAGATGACAGCAAAATATGGTTTGGGCTTCATCGTAAAGTCTATTATATATCAGTTTTTTACTCCTTGTGTGGGAAGTAGATGGCTTACAGATGTGCAGAGATATTGGTCTCTTAAGCCCTCCTTGGGTCAGCCAACAGAGTCTGGGTGGTCAGAGATCCTGGGGCCATTACATCTAGCCAAGAATGGCCTCTTCCATTTGTCAAAATGCACTCTGAAAATATGATCGTCTTCTGTACCTGTCATGGGGTGGAAAAGGTTGTGAATCACCAAGCTAAAGAGCAGGCATTCTAGGCGGCAACGAGCCCCTGGAAATGTTAGGCAGGAAAGTGGTGGCAGCAGGATTCATCAGAGGTAGGAAGCCGACCCCAGAGGCTATTACAATGGCCAAGCGAAGAGAGGGTAAAGACCAGCTATTTCTCAACTGGGTCACACTTGAGGTCTCTTCCTGTCATTCTGTTGAACAGAACTCATATTCTGTGTGGCAGGAATTTATCTTAGAGACACAGAGACCCTGGGATATCAGAGCAGGACCACAGAACTGAATTTTGTAAAGAGGCCTCCTGTTGGGATAAAAGAGAATATTTAGGTCTAACAACCAGGCTTTGGCTCACAAAATTACTACTTTGAGCAAAGAGGGTGAGACCAAGGCTTTTTCTGACCTTTTGGGGTTGGGGCACATTTCAAAAAGTCAGCTTCCTCTGAACTAGGAGCCCTCTGGGCATATGGCTCAGCCTGTGACCCAACTGAATGTCCAACAGCAGAAACAGTTTTGACAGAGAATAGAATGTAAACTCCATGACATCAGAAATTTGGTCTGTCTGGTCCACTGGTCCTCATTGCCTAAACTAGTGCCTGACACTTGCAGGCATTAAATATTTGCCGAATGAGAGGATGACACTATACTACTGGGTGTTGACAGGTAAATATCCTCTGGCTCAATTCCTGGGGAATATGTTCAATTTTCTACAAAAGGGATTATAAACGCAAAACACAGCAACCTAAAAGAAGTGTGGCTCTGTGTGTGTGTGTGTGTGTGTGTGTGTGTGTGTGTGTGTGTGAGAGAGAGAGAGAGAGAGAGAGAGAGGTATGGCAATTATATCTTATATATATGCATACCTATATATAAATATATATAGGTATACATATTGAAAGAGAGAGAGATTTAATTTACTTAGACTCAAACAGCTAAGGAATGAGGTGAACAGTGGAACCCCATTCCAACTCAGAGCCTACTCAGCACTGATGGCAGTGGTTGCCCCTGAAGAAACGGCTGGAAATGAAAACAGCAGCTAAGGAGTGACTTAGTGACAGACACAAATGATGAAATCCAGGAGGCAGAGCAGCAGCAGAGCCTTGGGCAGCCGTCAAGTCACATAACAAATTTTCAAGGTAGCTTGTGAGCCACTGGCATCCCCAAGGTGGGAGAACACATGGAGATGAGGAAGGAGAAGGGACGAATCCAGGAATAACAATGCAATAATGGGTGAAGACGCGGAGAAAATTATTATCCTTCACGCTCATGGGTATTCACTGAAACTGCTAGCATGGTTCAGGGAAACAAGGGTTACACATGCGTTCACAAGGATCTGAATCTGCTATACTCCAGCTGTACCAACACAGAGCCAGTGAAACGAACCATAGTATGGAAAATATAGTGTGTGATTTATTTCTGTCAACTTGTAAAGCTGAGACAGATTTCTGCAGCTGCATTGGACAAGCAGAGATCCACTGAGCTCATTAAGATGTCAATGACCAGTCATGTGCGCCATGTTTCTCTAGGTCCACAATTCTATCCACAATTCTGAAGTCCAGAATCTTCTGGAGATCCAAATTTTTAATTTTTTTTTATAAATCTGATACTTGAACAGGCATAAAGCTGCTTTCAACTTTTGTCTCATTTACGATAAATATTCACACATTCTGCCGCTAAAATTTAATGACTGGGTGCTACCCCAGACACTGCTAGAGGTATTGCATAAAATATGGTGCATGTACAAAATTACCTTTCTAAAACCCTCAACTTCATGAATTCTGAAGCCTATCCAGCTTCAGAGTCTTCAGATAAGGGATTATATAACTAAACATATTCTACTTCTCCTCCTGAAGTCTGATTTTGGATTTAGAAGAAGGATTTCATTATAATTATTTTTATTGACCCTTTCCAAAAATAGAATTGTGTTTCTATTCTTAAACTTGCTTTTAATTGCACATTTCCATATCTTCCCCCCAAAACCCCACGGTAATAATGATAGCTAACATCAAGTGCTTATTACATGTTAGATCTTATGCTAAAACTTTAGTTAGATTTGTTTTCTCTTAGTAACATATAGCTGGTCCTCAACCCTGACACCTTATGACAAATACCAACGACACAAGCTTGCATTCCTCTTGATTCCTGATAATCATTGTCAGTGAATCTTCTTTAGACTTTGGCGCTAGTATTGTCAAATAACTCCAACAGCACCTATAGGAGGTCCAATGTGGCTCTGTGGCATTTCTGAGCCCCTCACAGTACCTTGTCCTTTCCCCTCAGAGCACTGACAGCATTTGTCATTTCATTTTTGTTTCTTTGTCTAATGCTGTTCTCTCCACTATACATCCCACCTCCCATGAGGTAAAGACGATGTCTATTTTAGTCACCATGGTTTCTGCGGCATAATAACAGGTTTCAGTTAATTATTGCTACTTAGTAATACACCATTCCCAAATGTAATTGCTTAAGAAGGCAAACAAAATATTATTTTCGCAATCCTGTGCCATTCCCAGGAAGTTTTCACCATCCTGTGAGTTAGGCAGCTCCTCTGCTGGCTTCACTTGAGTTCACTTATTCAGCTCATGGCCATCTGGACTAGAAGGTCCAAGATGGTCACACTGACACATTTGACACATTTGGTGGTGGGTGCTGGATGCTGACTAGATTGGCTTCCTTGCATGGAGGTCTCAAGCTTTCAGCAGAGAGATAATAGAGGCTTCAAAGCCCTTTTGAGACACAGGTTTCAGAGTGCACACCTTACCATTTCCAGCACATTCCATTCATTGGTCTGCTCATCAGATTTGTGGATTAAATGGCAGAATTAATTAAATTTCCTAGCACACAGTGCTAAGTTACTGAATGCCAGTTTTCTTCCTTTATATCACTAGATACAAGACTGGGGCTAGAGATTTATAGGCAACAGTTAGATATTGGTATTTTGTAAGCTAGGAAGTTACTTAAAATCTCAGCTACATATGACTTCTATATTATACTGTTTTGTACAGTATTTTGCATTATATATATGTATGTATGTGTGTGTATGTGTGTGTGTGTGTATATATATATATGTATGTGTGTATATATATCCTTCAGATTTTGTGAAGAAGTATGTTACTATAATCCCCATTCAGCAATGGATTATCCAATTAATCCTCAAAGATATGTTTAAGACACAAAAATTAAGGCATTGAACAAAAATTAGAAAACTGTGATAGGCAATATTTGATTATTTTAAAAGGGGCTATGAAATAGTTAAAAATTTTTTTTATTTATTTGACACAGAGAGAGAGAGAGAGAGAGATCACAAGGAGGCAGAATAGCAGGCAAAGAGAGAGGGGGAAGCAGGATCCCTGCTGAGCAGAGAGCCTGATGTGGAGCTTGATCCCAGGACCCTGGAATCATGATCTTGTGATCTCTCTCTCTCTCTCTGTCAAATAAATTAAAAAAAAATTTTAAAAATAAATAAATAAATATAACCTCAAACTTCGTCAGACTTTCTTACACCCATATTCTTCATATTTCTGTGTTGTTTTTATTTTTAAATTTGTAGTGTAGAAGGTACTATAGTCTTTTCAGTATTTACGTTTCTGATCCAGCCTTTCCTTCTCATACCATGTAAAATCTGGGGCTTAGAATAGTGTTACTAGGAATAAAATGGAGACTAAATATGAAACACATTTCGTAAGAAGAATAACTGATAAATCTTGGTTGCTGGTAAACTGCAAAGATCCATGGAAAAGGAAAAGCCAAAGACCTCACTATAATCACCATTCAACAAATATATACAACACCCAAATCATCTATGCTTGCTCAAATAAATCAAATACTTCAACTTATTTGTACATACTCTATCTTACAACATATTACATATCAATTTTCTCTTCTTTGGATGCTTTGTATTTTTAGCACTAAGCCTATTTTAAACATTACATCCCATTTTATCATGGGATCTTTGAAGAAAATGCATAAAATTAAAATAATAATAATAATAATAATAATAAATATTGCCTTTAGTGATGCAATCATCTGAATCTACCAAAGCTCTCCACCTCACTACTAACCTCTGTCACACTCTGTCCCTAACCCTCCATGAGGCCAGGAAAGACTGACAAGCTGGGGTCAGGGAGTTAGTTCCACAAGATCAGGATCAGAAAGGACCTGGAGGGTGGAGATGACAGTAGTTAAGAGTCAGGGAAGAGTGAAGCCAAAGATCCAGGGAAAATATACAAAGTCTGGGAAGAGCCTATGTAACAGCTGGTACCTGAGATCTGCAGGTAGGGCAACACTGGGATCACGGAGTTAGAAGTTTACAGGCAGGTGGGAGTATGATGGAAGCAAAAGCAGGTGTAAGAAGCCAAGTCAGCCTGGAGTTGTTTTAGATTAATATATGCAGCTCCCTTTTATAGCAGATAGGCGGAGCATAAGTCAGACCTTCAAAAAGATCAAAGTGAACCAGAATAGAAATTCACTGGATACACTTTTCTCCTACAACGCTTGATGTTGTGTGACTTTAAGCTTTGAGGACTTACTAAAATTTCTGTGTCATCCTTTAAGATGCCTTTACATCAGTAACATTCAAAGGTCAGCCCTGAGCTCAAAGCAAAATTAAAGACCTTCTCAGGTATTTATTTGACAGCTTGGACACGTGCTCATGAAGGCAATGAGAAGAAGCCACTTAGGCTCTTGGAGATCTGTGACCCAGGTGAATTTACGTACATGGCAGAAGAAAGATTCAAGGTTTTAGATTCGCAATGACACATTCAAGAAATTTCCGCAAAATGAAAAGTCATCAGTTATGACCCTGGTACATGGAGAGTTCTGTAGGTAAGATATTCAGTCTGACTTTCTACCAGGTGGGTTATCCATGTGAAGTATGCCAGCTGGGTACCCCCGCCTGAGCTGACAGTGGTATCTTGAAAGTGATATTTTCTTCTTTTACACAGTTTTGAACCCGGAAACCTTTCCACTGTTTGGTGTTTTGGGTTTTTGTTTTTGTTTTGTTTTTTAAATGCCCCAGAACTCCTAAACTTGTGGGAGCTGAAGGTAATGGAGTAGATACACATGAAACATGTCCTTCATGACCACAGTTTCCTTTCAAAAATCCCTAGGGATTTGAAATACAGTTTGAAAACCAGTGGACTAAGACAATGAATTAAAACATCTCCTCTTTTCTCTTGAGATGTAGGTTTAGCTCCACTGTAGGAATATAAAGGAGACAGTACTAACTGGTCTTTAACTGCTTACTGCAAGTTTTCCATTTTTCCGAAGGGCAGATGAGTTTATTGAAAAGGCATGAAGTTTTACTCTCCACACTCAGCAAAGTGCTTATACTTCTGGACCTTCTTCTGGTAAACTACGTGCTATTGAAATACAAGCTGAAGCCACATGACATGTAAGTATACCTTTATTTCAAGAATGACAAACTCTCACGTTGTCTGTCTTTTTTAAAAACCTGATCCTTATTCCATTCTTTAGATAGTGTATCTCCCAATGTCTCTTTGGCGATGCAGGTGGTGTTCTGAGACATATCAGAAATAATTCAACTAGCACAGATAAATGTCTCATCTGGCATGAAGCTGGGCCTTGGATTCCAACAGTAATTCGGCAGTAAGAATCCAGTATAAGAGTTATTAAGTGGGCCACAAAAACCTCCTCTCAATAATTGCTACCTCTTCTTCCTCTACACTTGAATAGAAGAGCATGTGAAAGTCCTATACTTTGTGATTTGAGGCAATTGATGTGCATATTACCTATTTAACTACGAATTTAAAACTCCATTATACATTGTCTTTTTAAGGCTTTATATCCAGATATATTAGCACTTTTTAATTGATCTTTTGACACGCAACAAAAGCTATTACGCTTGTTTCTTTTCTTTTAAAGGGCAAAGAAAATCCTCTAGTGAACATGTAATAGTGAGTTCTAGAAAGCCAGATAATTTCTTTGCTTAATAATAGTTTTCTTTCCTCTTGGCTGCAGATTCTCATAACTAGCACCATGCCAAACATTCGAAGATTGGATTATGGCCTGTCGTACTTGATTATTTTTGTCAGCATGCTGACCCGGGGTGCCCTTTTCTTGTGTTGTTCCTTCTGTTTCCATTTTTCATGTCACCCAGCTTTTCATCTTGTCAATCAGCTTTTGACTTCCTGATTAAAGTGTCTGTCACAGGAGCAGCCTGGTCTCCAGTCAGTTGTTTAATTTGTTCCTCATGGCATCCAATTGAGTTATTCATCTGGCCCAGCTGTTCCCAAGTGCTTCCAGCATCACTTTTTCATGTGTTTGGGTTTAACCTCTATATCTATGTACAACAGTGTGAATTGTTCCATTCATACTGTTGACTGTGGGTTGCTTTGCCTTCCTAATGCCTTGACGCTACTAGGCTGGCTGCTATGCTGTGGCCAAACCAACGGAGAGAAGCAATATTTCAATGTGATGTTATGGCAACGACGATGACTAAACAGACTAGTTTTCAAGAATTATAGCAGGTCCCCTTTTTAACAATTAGAACGATGTAATGGAAACTCTGGACTTTTCAGATTCAGATCCACCCAAAAATAATGTTGATGGTGCTTGGCAGAGGAAAGAAAATGTGTGTCTGCCAACATTGTGGATATTGCCGCAAAAGCTCCAGGACCTATTTGTTGCATTAGGTGACATGAGATACTCTCTTGGCTTGAATTGGTGCAGATATCCAACTGGAAAAATGAAATTAAGTAAATCTGCTGAGTTTGCAAGCTCAGACTCGTCTTTTAGTTGTAAGATGATTTATATTATACAACATTCAAGAAGCCACATAATGCAACAGGAAACTGAAGGAAAAGAAAACTAGGGTACATTTCCCCACTCTCTCTTTTAGCCATTCAAACCTAATCAGCTCAAAATTTTGGTAGATTGTTTATGAGAGAGCCATTCCTTCCTGCTATTCCTATCATGTTTCTCCTGAAAATCCTACAAACTTGAAATGGTAATTCCATTACAGCAGTCATGAAAATAACTGAAGACCATGTGCCTAGGACTTAAAAGAATATAGAATGAGTCTAATGAGAATCAGGCAGCAGGCTTAACACAACTGCACAACCCACCTCCCATTTTGGTTTGATTTCATGAAAATATTTGCAAGGAATTCAGTTGCTCCTATAGGAATATGCATTTATTTCCTTAGGCTAATAATATGGGATATAGTGAAATGATGTAGAAATCCTAAAGAATAAAAAGCCAGTAGCATTATACATATATATATATACACACACACACATATATGTTTAATTGACAATAGCATTCAGCGCAATAGCATTTGACATATAGACATATATATATATGTCAAATGCTATTGCGCTGAATGCTATTGTCAATTAAACAGAGGAAATGAAATCCTTTTTCTGACTATGGGTCTTAAAAAATTTTGTATTTTCTCAGGTATAATACAAAGATTAACTCATATTATAAACAATAATACTGCAAATTATTTACAGAAGCTTAGTGCATTTAATTTTTAATTAGAAAAAATATTATTAAGTAAATTTGACTTCAACTGATAAAAATAACAAAAAATTTAGGGGTCATAAATCATGCAGAAAAAAATAGTTTGAAATGTATATTTCTGGTTTTGTTCTGGGAAGATAAACCACACAGGCACCCTCATGGAAATTCTCTAGGATATATTTCTCAGGAAAATAATTTTTCAGCTCTTTTCCTGGGAAGTTTTCCTTGATGTCTTAAGTGGATTCCAATTTTTCCAATTTTTCCAAATCCAGATCTCTGAAGGCATATCCTCATGAATCTTTCCATTATTTTTCCCAGAAAAGTGAATACAGTGAACTGGTACTCATTCCATCCTTCTTACAGTATATCTTTCTTTGCTGAAGAGGCCACAAAGTTAAAAAGCACATTTCCTAGACTCCCTTGCAGCTAGGGTTCCAGATAGGCATCAGTCCTGTCAGATATATTGGTGAAAGATCTGGAAAGTATAAGTGAGGCAAAGGCTACTATTTTACCATCTCTATTGACTTTTGGCAAGCACAGCCCTTGAAGTACTGGGGTTTGCTGTAGTAGTGTTATCAGATGTCCATGTATCAAGTGGCAAGGTGAGGGACGCTAATTTCTTGGTGTAGAGAGAGCTAATAGGCACAGCATGACCACAAAGCCAACAATTGTGGATGCGGGTCTCTAACCTGAATCGCACCTGAAAAGTGTTCCCCAGGAGCTTTCAGTATAAGTGGTAGCTTCCTGGTTTTTCTTGTCTTTCTAACGGTATTCTCCTGCTGGGCCAGTTCTGTTATTTCTCTGAGAGTTGCTCTTAGAGTTCTGATCCAGAACCTGCTCTTCTAATACTTCCTTATTTCCTATACCAAAACCCTTTCTGATTTAAAAGGAGTAATTTTTTAATTGCAAACTCAACCTGGTTGATCATTTGTTTTTACAAGTGTTTCAAAAATTTTTGGCTTTACAGTCAGCATCATAGTGCAAAGAACTATGAGTTTAGAGTCATGCACATCATCTTTAGTTATGCTACCTCATATAAATGTATGCATTTGTCTAAGCCTCGGTGTCCTCATCTTACAAAATGAGCAATAACATTTAAATGCATGGTTAAGATAAGGATAAAATGAGATAACAAAGTTCGCCTGGAACACTGATGTAAGCACTCAGTAAAAGTTGGTACCCTCTTCAGTGTTTAAATTTGAACATTCAGTTTCTGTCATAGTATTTCCTACTAACCTAATCAACATCACATTTCATGAGGAAAACAAATGACTCTGGGACAATATTGTATATATCTTCAAAAGCACATACCTCTGTCAATCTGGATTCAATTAACCAAATACTTGTAGATACCACTACCAAGTTTTGTGCAGGAAACCAGACCCTCTGAGATTTCTAAGTGGCTATACTCAACTTTTTGGAAAGTCCAATCAAATAAATGTTTATGTATATGTAACACACATGCACATTAGGCCAGGAAAATAACAGGAAACCTTGTCTCTGCATGAAGATCTGGGTCAAGAATTTAAAAAAAAAAAATCACATTGTGGTGCCTGGGTGGCTTAGCTGGTTAAGCATCAGACTCTTGATTTCGGCTCAGGTCATGATCTCAAGGTCGTGAGATTGAGCCCTTCATCAGGCTCCATGCTCAACATGGAGCTTAAGATTCTCTCTCCCTTTCCCTCTGCCCTTCCCCTTTGTGCTCTCTCTAAAATTTTAAAAAATCATTGTGGAAAATTGATACCACGAGCTATGAGCAAATGGGGCTTGATTTGCACATTTTGGCAAGGGATGCAAGAATTATCAACCAAAAAGTACGCAGGAAGAAAACTGATGCCAGGCACTTTGTAAAAGCAAATGCAAATTCAAAACTCTTTTGGAGAAATACTTTACAACTAAAGCTCATTTAGCGCTCGCTCTCTCCCTTTCTCTCTCTCTCTCTCTCACACACACACACGCACACACACAAAATCCTGGTGCTGATGATTTCACAATAAAATTTTTTAAAAACACAAAGAAACAATCCCTCATTCACAAGATGAAATACCCATGATCTCCAAGTTTAAGATTATTTTAAAAATCTGAAGAAAAGTAAAAAATAAATATACTTAAAATAACAAAAGGAATAGAAACCATAAGGCAAGAATTACACTATCAAAAATTGAAAAAGAACAACTAACATCAAGAAATGATATATATAGTTATTGAAATTAAAAACTCAATGGACACATTAGAAAGCAGATTAGATACATCAAGTAATTAGTAAAATAAAAAATAGATCTGACAATCTTGTGAAAAATATGCACAGATATATAAAAGGTAGAAATTGCAAAATGTTAAGAGATATGGAGAATAAGTTAAGGTAAAACAAAAGGTACTTAATAGAAAAACTGGGACAGATTAGAGAAAATGGTAACAAGACAATTTTCACAAAGAAAAAAAATAATAGAGATCTTCCCCAAATGGCCTATATCTTCAGATTTAACAATCATGATGACTAAAGAGAAGAAATATAACAGCTATTCCCTTCTGGACAAGACCCCCTAGATGCTCTGTCCATACTCCCTGGATCTTTTCCTTCTCCCTTCTTTCCAATATTGGCTCCAGGTGTGTCTTCACTTCCAACTCTAACATCTGCACCTTTTTGGCAAGAGTTCCCTTTACTACACATTCTAAAATATTTTTTTTATCTCTTTTTCATAATAACCATGCTAACAGATGTTAGGTGATACTTCATTACAGTGTTGATTCACATTTCTCTGATGATTAGTGATGTTGAGCATCTTTTCATGTACCTATCGGTCCCTTGTATGTCTTTTTTGAGAAAAATGTCCATTTAGGTTCTTTGCCCATTTTTTTTTTAAGATTTTATTTATTTATTTGACAGACAGAGATCACAAGTAGGCAGAGAGGCAGGCAGAGAGAGAGGAGGAAGCAGGCTCTCCATGGAGCAGAGAGCCCGATGTGGGGCTCGATCCCAGGACCCTGGGATCATGACCTGAGCTGAAGGCAGATCCCAGGACCCTGGGATCATAACCCACTGAGCCACCCAGGCGCCCCTCTTTGTCCATTTTTAAGTGACTTTTTTTGCTATTGAGTTATATGAATTCCTTATATATTTTGGATATTATCCCCTATCATATAGAGGATTTGCAAATATGCTCTCCCATTCCATAGGTTGCCTTTTCTTTCATTGACCATTTCTCTTGTTGTTCAGAAGCTCTTCAGTTTGACGTAGTCCTGTTTATTTATTTTTACTTTTGTTGCTTTTGTTTTTAGTGTCATATCCAAAAATCATTGCCAAGACCAATGCAAGGAGCTTATTCCCTATGTTTTCTTCTAGGAATTTTATTGTTTCAGTTCCTTTGTTTAAGCTATTAATCCACTACAAGTTAATTTTATAAGTGATGTAAGAAAAGGGTCCAATTTCATTCTTCTGCATGTGATTATTCAGTTTCCCTAGCACCATTTATTAAAGAGACTGTTCTTTCCCATTGAGTATTTTTGCCTCCGTTTACAAATGTTAGTTGACTGTATATGCAAGGGCTCATTTCTGGGCTGTGTATCCTGTTTCATTGGTCTACATGTCTCTTTTTACGCAAGTAGCATATGTTTGGATTATTACAGCTTTATAATGCAGTTTAAAATCAGGAAGAATATTGCCTCCAGTTTTTTTGTTTGTTTGTTTGTTTCTTTGTTTTTGTTCTTTCTCAGGACTACTTTAGCTATTTGGGTCTGTGGTTTTAAATGAATTTTAATATGTTTTTCTATTTCTATGAAAAATGCCATTAGAATTTTTATAAGGATTGTACTGGATCTATAGATGGCTTTGGATGGTATGGGTAATTTAATAATATTAATATTTCTGATCCAGAAACACAGGAAATCTTTCCATTTACTTGTGTCATCTTTAGTTGCATTAATCAAGTCATAGTTCTCAGTGTTCAGAACTTTCACTAGCTTGGTTAAATTTATTCTAAGTTACTTTTTTATGCTATTGTATGTGGAAATGTTTTCATTTTCAGATATTTTGTTGTTAATGTATAGAAACACAACTAATTTCTGCATTTTGGTTTTGCACCCTGCAATTTTACAGATTTGATGATTAGTTCTAACAGTTTTTTGATGAAGTCTTAAGAATTTTCCATATATAAGATTATATAATCTGCAAACAGAAACTATTTTACTTCTTTCTTTCCAATTTGGATAATAATAATAGTAAAATCTCCCTTGCAAATGGTATGAATGGAAAGGAGGGAAGGAGGTGTTAAATGTTCCTTTGTTAAGTCCCAAAAAATGGATTGACCCTATTTCTCTATACCATTTTATCTCTGGGGAAAAGAGGCATCATGAGGAATCCAGGCTTAGGCAAAATTTTCCCTTTCAAAGAGAAGATGATAACTAAGACCATTCCTGATCTAAAAGCCTCAATCAATGTGTGCCTGGGTGGCTCAGTTGGTTAAGTGTCTACCTTTGGCTCAGGTCATGATCTTGGGGTCCTGGGATCAGGCTGACGTCAGACTCCTGCTCAGTGAAGTGTCTGCTTCTCCTTCTCCCTTTCCCTCTGCCCCTCCCCACCTCACTTAAGTTTGCTCTCTCTCTCTCTCTCTCTGTCTCTCAAATAGATAAATAAAATATTAAACAACAACAACAAAAAAGCCTCAATCAAGAAAAGAAAAGATACCATAAAGAATATAAAATGAGAAAGTAGTTGATGAACAATCCATTTCCTTAGCTTACTGTTATTGTAAAGCTATTTCACATACCTTTGTATTTTAATTTGCTTTGATGGTGATTACTGTATTAATTTACCATCCCTTTCAAATCAGTCAGTCTATTTGTGCACTAATAAAAGCAGTCTTTGATTTCTTTCTTTCTTTCTTTCTTTCTTTCTTTCTTTCTTTCTTTCTTTCTTAAAATCTCCCTTATGAATGCAATGAACTGAAAGGAAGTTTGCTTTCCTCTTACCCTTTCTCTTATTTCTGTTGTTCCAGTGGTATGCCAGAACTTCTCTGTTGTACTACTGGACTTCCACAAACACTCTCTCACCCATGCATAGTTGTCTAAGACAGTGTTTTCTAGGGGCTCCTATACTACAGCCAAGAGGGGCTGAAGCCAATCCATGGGCACTGAAGGGTCCATATCTGGGTCTGAAATCTGTATGCCTGTTACCTGATGAATGGGTGGGCAAGTCTTTTCCCAGGTCCCTAGGCATATGGTGTTGGATCCCACACTACATACAAAGATACTGATGTGTGTCATGGACACCAAGTTGCTGTTGAGAGGAAGAGATGAGGGAGGGACATCTTATTCAGCTATCTTGCTGATGTCACTCAGAGCTAAATTCCTGGTAAAGAATATGGTCTAAGATGCCAAAAGTGGGGTTAGGGTGGGTATTACTTGTGATGGTTGTGATGGAGTTAAACCATTCTAAGCTTCTTGTATTGATTGGAAAGAGGATAAAGCTATTGATTAACCTTAGACTTTCTGGGTCAAGTGTATAAATCAAAATTCAGAAACTGCTGTGATAATAGAAAAAGAATAGATATTTAACATATATACATCAATAGAGAAGAAAAGGGAATAAAATAAAACTTAATCAATCAATGAAAAGCAAGAAGAGGGTTTAATAAAGAAGCAAAGAAAACAAAAGAGAATAGAAAAACTGAATAAGATTGTAAAATGTATTTAGGTGTATCAGAAATCATAATAAATGCAATTATTAATACATTAATTTTGCCAAGTAAAAAAAAGGTGTTTCCCAGAAAAGCGGTGTTTTAAAAGTCTAACTGTATTCTTTTCATTGAGAGTCACACATAAATAATAATACAGCTAGGCTGAGAGAAAAGAAGTATGAATACTCCCAGACAAATGATGTCCAAAAAGCTTAGGATAGTCACGTCAATAAAAACAATACACATTCTGAGAAAGAAATAAGAGTGACAAAAAGGAAACTTTTATAATTATCATAGGGAAATTGTCTAGTACTATGTAATCCTGAGCCTATATACTCCTTGCATATGAACATCAAAATATATAACTTCAAAAATCATATGGAAATTAATAAGTTATATGCTTACATTATGCTTATTTTAACACATCTTTCTCATTAACAAACCAAGAAACTAAAAAAGTTAAGAAGAATACCAAATGTACAGACAACTGAATTAACAATTTTGGTCTAAAAGACATATAGAGAATCTTATCCAGAAAGTTAGAGAATATAACTTAAAATATTATTAATATTTTCAAATATACATGGAGCTCTATGAAAACTGAACACAAAGGTACAAAAAATAAATATTTCATTAAGTCTAAAAGCCACTATAATGTAGATCTTATTCTTTTAGTGAAATTAAAATAAGTGAGCATGTATTGTAAATAATAAATTTGAGGGTACATTACTGCCAACCTTTCAACAACAACAAGAACAACAAAAGTTAACCCAAGACCAGCTGACTTCACTTGTGAATTCTACCTAAATTTTAAAGAAGAATTAACACTGATACTTCACAAAATCTTCCAAATAATGAAAGAAGAGGGACCGCTTTACAAATCATTCTTTGAGGTGAGAATTAACCAGATACCAAAAGTAGATAAAAACACTGCAAGAAAAGAAAACTATAAATAAATATCCCTTATGAATATAGAAGGAAAAAATCCTAAAAAAAATACTATCAAACTGAACCCAGCAACATCGAAAAAGAATTATACCATGACCAAATGCGATTTACCCCAGAAATGCAAGGTCTGTTCAACATACAGAAATCAATCTATACAGGGATGCGTGGGTGGCTCAGTCAGTCAAGCGTTTGCCTTTGGCTCAGGTCATGAGCCCAGGGTCCTAGAATTGAGTCCTGCATCAGGCTCCTTGCTCAGCAGGAAGCCTGCTTCTCCCTCTGCTTGCTGTTTCCCCTGTTTGTGCTCTCTCTCTCTCTCTGACAAAAAAAAAATACTTTATAAAAATCAGTCTATGTAATACACCCCAATAAGAGAATAAAAGACAAAAAAAAAAAATCTCAATTATATCAATAGATTCAGAAAAAGCATTTGACAAAACCCAACACCCTGTCATGATAAAAACACTAAAAAATCTGGGAGCAAGATGAGAACTTTTAAAATATGATAATGAGAATTTATGAAAAATCTAAAATTTATCATAATTAATGGTGAAAGAACTATATTTTACCCCTAGAATCAGGAACAAGATGAAGATATCCATACTAGCCACTTGTATTTAATATTAGGCTTGAGGATCAAGCCAGTGAAATTGGGCACAGAAAAAAAAAATAAATGTAAGGTGTCTTGACTGGAAAGGAAGGAGTAAAACTTCCTCTATTTGCAGATAACATGATCTTGTATATAGGAAATATACAATATTAAGGAATATGAGGAATCTAATAAAAATATTAAAAGCAATAAGCAAAATTAGCAAGGTTGCAAGATAGAAGAGCTATACACATCATCAATTTTATTTCTCTATATTGGCAAAGAGCAAACCAAAAATAAAACTTTAAAAATTTTATTACATAAATATCAAAAAGAACAAAATGCTGAGGAATAAGTTTAGCAAAAGAAGTACAAATCTTGTACAATGAAAACTTTAAAAACATTGAAAGAAACGAAAGAAGACACAAGTAAATGGAAAAAAAATTTCATTTTAATGACTTAAAGATTTAATGTTAAATGGCAATATTCCGGTTCAAGTTTCCTTACTAGAATCTCAGCTGCCTCTTTTTTTGACAAGGTGACCCTAAAATTCATATGAACATAGAAGGAAGCCAAAATAACCTAAGTAATCCCAAAGAAGAACAAAGAGAATTCACATATTCTGATTTCAATACTTACTAAATGGTTACAAAAATCAAGACACTATTATACTAGTATTGGGATAAACATATAGACAAAGGTAAAAGAATTAAGAGTTCAGAGATAAACTCTTAAACTTATGATCAACCAGTTCTGACAAAGGTGCCTAGACTATTCAGTGGGGAGAGGGTAGTCTTCAACTAAATGGTGCTAAGACAAACAAATATCCACGTGCAAAAGAATGACAGTGGATTCCTGACTTACCTCACATAAAAATTAATTCAAAATGAATCAAATACTTCAGTGTAAGAGCTCAAACCATAAAAACCATAAAACCATAAAAACTTTTAGAATACAATGTAGTTGTCAATTTTCTTGACCTTAGGTTAGGCAACAGTTTGGTTAGGCAACAGTTTCTTAGGGATGACACCTAAAGCACAAGGACCACAAGAAAAAACACACACAGAGATGAATTGGATTTCATGAAAAGTAAACTTTGTGTTTCAAAGGATACTATCAAGAAAATGAGAGACAACCATAGAATGGAAAAAATACTTACAAACCATAATGTGATAAGAGATTTATATCTAGATTACATAAAGCACTCTTACAACTCAACAATGGAAACAACAAAATCTGAATGAAAAACTAGGCAAAAGATATGAATAAATATTTCTCAAAACAAAAGATATACAAATGGCCAGTAACTACATGAAAAGATATTTAACATCATTAGTCATTAAGGAAATGCAAATTAAAACCACGATTAGATAACACTTCATACCCACTAGGATAGCTATAATAAATTTTGAAAGAGGACAATAACAAGTGTTGAAAAACATGTGGAAAATCAACCTCATACCTTGCTGGTGAAATGTATAATGTTAAAGCCATTTTGGACAACAGTTTGGTAGTTCCTCAAAAAGGCAAACAGAATTACCATATGACAACAATGCCGCTCTTATATACACAAGAGACTGAAGACATATATTAACACAAAAATGTGTGCATAAATATTTATAGCAGCATTATATATAATGGCCAGAAAGTGAAAACAACTTAATGTCCATCAACTGATGAATAGATAAATAAATGCTGTATGTCCATACAATGTAATATTATCCAGCCATAAAAGGAATGAACTACTGATAGATGATACAATATGGATAAATCTTGAAAACATGCAAACTAAAAGAAGGTAGGTACCAAGAAGTCACATAGTATATGACCCCATTTATATGATATATCCAGAACAGGCAAATCCATGGAGACAGAAAGTAGATTAGTGGTATCCTAAGACCAGGAGGAGGGGAAGATGGGGAGTTAACACTAACCAGGTACAGGGCTTATTTTAGAGGGGATGAAAATGTTCTGAAATTAGATATTGGTGAGTTGCATAGCCTTGTGAATTTACTAAAAATCGCTAAATTGTATATTTTAAAAGAATGAATTATAGTGGTATATTTATCACACTGTAATTTAAAAATCAGAAAAGTTTGGGGCAACTGGGTGGTTCAGTCAGTTAAGCAGCTGACTCTTGATTTTGACTAAGGTCTTAATTTCAGTGTCATGGGATTGATTCTCACCTCGTCCTCCACACTGGGCATGGAGCCTGCTTAAGATTCTCTCTCTGCTTCTCCTCCCACCCTCAGTGTTCCCCTTGCATGTTCTCTGTGCCAAAAAATAAATAAATAAATAAATAAAATTAGGAAAGTAAATGAAGAAACTATATAAATGAGAAATTTAAGACACATTTTGAAATAACTTATGGATGAAAGTAAGATAATCATGGAAATTTGAATATACTTAGAATTAAGAGATCAGGTTTTCACTTGGGGAAAACAGCTTAACTGCAGTTATAAGAAAATATATAGCCTTCAATGCAAATATTATGAAAGGCAAAGATTAATGAGTTAAATATTTAAATAAAGAAATTAATAAATCCATAACATCTCAAACCCCAAAATAGTAAAAACAAAGAAATTATGAAGATGAAACAGAAGTGAAAAATGAATAGAAAACCAAAAAAGTAAAATAACAGAAAATTACAACAAAATTATAATTTTGTTTTCCTCAAAAGGAAAACGTAATGAAGAAAACTTTCTTACAAGATTGATGAATAAAAAGGAAGGTACAAATATGAATCCTAAGAAATGGAGATTTATTTTGAAGATCTAAAATTTTAATACATTTTAAAAACACTATAAATATACTATGAATACCCTTCAGGAATATGTATTAAAACTAAAGAAACTGATCATTTCATAGAAGATTATAATTTATAATAGTTAAACTCAACAATGAATAAAAAACTGGATAATCCTACAACTAGGAAAAATATGGATCACTTTTTTAAAAATCTATTTACAGAAACAGACAAAAATGAGATTTGATCTTATGACCATAGTGGAGTACCTTGTATCATACTTGTTCACCTGGCAAAGAAAATAATTTCTTGCATATATTAGACAACAGACATTGTAGTATTGTGATCCATGAGAGAAGAGAAACAAATAAGATTAGCCTATTTTTCTGGCTAACATTAATCTCTGGACCATACGCATGGAGGAGAAACTTGAGCAGAGTCTGGCAGTCATGCTGAGTTGGGCAGATAACAACTAAAGATCAAGGAGGTTGAGCCGGCTGAAGTTTTAAATAAAATTAAAATTAGAAAATTAAAACAAAATTCGGAAGTCTACATGGGATTGGTGTTGAAGTGTTTTTGAATACTAAGCCGTAAGTGTATATATGAAGTCCACAAAATCAAAAAAATTATATCTATTTGAAAGTGGAAAAAAAAAAATCCTAGAGTGCACACAAAACGGAGAAGTATTTAAGATTTATTTAGCCAGGGGTACCTGGGTGACTCAGTTAAGCGTCTGCCTTTATCGGCTCAGCTCATGATCCCAGGGTCTTGGGATGGAGCACCCTGTCAGGTTCCCTTCTTCCTCTCCTCTGAGTTCATGCTCTCTCTATCTCTGTCACATTCTCTCTCACATAAATAAAGAAATAAAATATTTTTTAAAATTTATCTAGTCAGGGGCGCCTGGGTGGTTCAGTGGGTTAAGCCTCTGCCTTCGGCTCAGGTCAATATCCCAGGGGAGCCTATTTCCCCCCCCCCTCTGCCTGCCTTTCTGCCTACTTGTCATCTCTGTCTGTCAAATAAATAAATAAAATCTTAAAAAAATTATCTAGCCAAAGAGACTTTATTAAACACTTGGGAATTTCAGTAGAGATCACAGAAAAGCCATGTCTTAACAGTAGAACTAAAGTAGTCCTGAAGTAAATGATAATCTACACCCATCTTAAAAAACTTTATGAAATAGACCCCAATACTAAGTCAATACTAAATAATGATGTATTATTTATAGTATCTGCGTATGTAGTAATATCACAAAAATATGCATGGGAAGATACTATACATACAAACTTCAGAATCTTGGTTATTTCTGAAAAGGAAGGGATAGAATCAGACTGAGGGTTAAGCTGTTTTAAAACATGTATATCTTGGGGTGTCTGGGTGGCTCAGTAGGTTAAAGCATCTGCCTTTGGCTCAGGTCATGATCCCAGGGTCCTGGAATCGAGCCCCGCGTCGGGCTCTCTGCTCAGTGGGGAGCCTGCTTCCTCCTCTCTCTCTCTCTGCCTGCCTCTCTGTCTACTTGTGATCTGTCTGTCAAACAAATAAATAAAATCTTTAAAAACAAACAAACAAACACGTATATCTTAAGAGAAAATTTTAAAAATATTCTAAGCAAATATGTCAAAAATATTCATTATTATTAAATTTCATGGTACCAGGTGTCTGTTATATTTTGTTTAAAATAGCTCATGATTTGGGTGCCTGGATGGCTCAGTAGGTTAAGCATTTGCCTTTGTCTCAGGTCATGATCCCAAGGTCCTGGGAGCAAGCCACAGGTTAGGTGCCCCATTTGGTGAGGAGTCTTCTTCTCCCTCTGCTTCACCTTCTGCCCCTCTCCCTGATTGTGTGCTCTCTCTTTCTCAAATAAATAATTAAATAAATAAACAAATCTTTTAAAAATTTAAAATGATTCATGATTTAAAATTTCTATTTATTTTAATCACTTAAAACAAAGGTAAATTAGATGATAACTTAAGGTGGTGATTCTTAGATTTGGCTGCTCATTGGAATTATCTGAAGAGTTGTTTGCTTTTTAAAAAATATATGCCTGAATCCCTCCCCAGGAAAATCAGTTTCAGTAGAACTGGGGAGGGTCCCAAAATTTTTTAAGACGTTTCCTGAGTAATTATGATATGCAGTCATCTTTGGGGACTACTGACTTGAAATCCTTTTCTTTTTCTAGAAAATCTAACTTATATCCTCATTTTTAATTCTATAACTAGAAGTTACAGAATTAAATTCCAATATTTAATATTTATTCACTTGTAAATATTTTCACTAAGTGATTGCATAATGCTATACCCTTTATTTTTATTTAATTGACAAAGTTAGCTTTGGGATTTGCTATAAAATCATTGATGAGTTACATTGTCGACTGCAGGATTTAGTATCACTGATAAACTATTATCTTAGAAGAAGTGACATTCACACTTTAATGCCAAAAAAATCTTTCTGAAATACTGACATTTTTCCTTTTATCAGTTAATAATTCTTATAAATTTACTGTGCATAAATTTTTGCCCAGGCTGCCAAAACTCAGAATGAAATTTAATATTTTTTAAACAACTCATTTCTATTTTTTTTTAATTTATTTATTTGACAGAGAGAGATCACAAGTAGGCAGAGAGGCAGGCAGAGAGAGAGAGAGAGGAGGAAGCAGGCTCCCTGCCAAGCAGAGAGCCCAATGTGGGGCTCGATCCCAGGACCCTGGGATCATGACCTGAGCTGAAGGCAGAGGCTTTAACCCACTGAGCCACCCAGGCGCCCCACAACTCATTTCTATTTTAATAGCTTTAATGAAGTTGAGTCTTTTACTGAAAACTACAAATACCTTAAAATGCTAGGTTTAATGTGAATAACTGATGCTGCTGCTGCCGGAGACGATGATAGCCACCATTTTAGGGAGCTTGTACTATGTGACTGCATATACTTAATCTTTGAATTTAAGGCTCAGTTCAGCTCCTAATGTAGGAAAGCAAGTTGTTTTACAGAAGTTAACTAACACAAAAAAATTTTTTTTCACTGGCGAAGTACTTTTGAATTACCAAAGAAAAGGGGGGAAACTTGTAAATATTAATTAGTTCCCTATGAATCCATCCAATAACTAACCACTAGTCCATGGACACTATCATGTATAGTTCTGTTATGGCTCCAACTCTCAGTTTACACCCTTTATTCAAAGGAGTTAGGTCATGGTTTCAAAGAGTCTCTCCAGTTTACTATGTCATTCTCTCCAGTTAATTAAGTCATGAAATTAGATTGACTCTGGTTAAGCTGAGATGGAGGGCAACCATTTTCCCATTTATTCTCTTTCTCCTAGCAGAAACCAAAAGTGTGGACATAAATGAGTTCCAGGGCCTTTGTAATATTAGAGATAATAAATAACAAGGGTAATCTCTAGGCTTCAAACTACAGAAACAGGTCCATTCAGTATATTTTCCCCATTCCCTCTCTATCCCCTCTTAGTTTTCTTCAAATGATGTAGAAATAGATTATAAAAATAATCATAAAATAAATACTGTTATTTCATTTGTAGGTAAAAAGCACTGAATAACAAAAGATAAATTAACACAGAGGGTGTCATACTAGACATACATTCAAGAAGTCAGAATCTAACCCAAATTATTATTTTTCCTTATGGTCCAAGTATTTGTTAATTGAAATTATCACAATAGCATTCACTTCTTGTATGTTTTTGTGTGACTATGTCACAAAGGTTCTCACCCCTTTTAGTTTGTCCTGCTTATACTAATGGACATAAAAACAGCGAGTTGCATTAAAGAAACATTTAGGATACTCGTTCTACTTGTTGATGCATTCATGTCATAAAACCATTATGTCTGGAAGAGTGGATTTATTTTAGGGCATGCCAGGATAAAATTGAAATAGACTAAAGGTTTGAATCTGCACACGCTGTGTGGGGGTACACTTCTGATTTATAGAAAGTACCTAAGAAGCTACTGGAATTCTTTTTAGCTGCTTCTTCTTGGTGATCAGACAGGCATATAACCAGAGTCTTCTTCAGAGTCCCAGAAAATTTTAAATTTTTTGAGAGAGGAGAAAATAGAAGCTTCTCAAGAAGGCTAGCCGTCTCTTCTTTGAATCAGGTGGCTTCGTTGACAGGGGAACACTTCTGGGGAAATATGAAGACTGTAGAAGCTTGGGCATCTAACCTGGAGTGTTTCTAGAGAGTCCCTTGCACTATGTGGCCATCTGTGTAAGTTGGGTCTCACCTTACCTACTTTAAAACAAGTTCGTCCCTTGCTTTGTCTGTCAGTGACTTTTGTATCAATCACATTACTTTGACGACCATTCCCAGGATTACCAAAAATATCAGTCATGCACTCCATCACTCTCAAACTCACCCACCTAAAAATGTTTATGACAAGTTCTAACAGTAAATGAACTATTGTAACAACTTTTAGATCATGTTATGTAAAGTGACATGGAAGACAGAAATCATTCTTTGGTCCTCTTTTTTTTCTTCTTTCAGCGTGGATCAGAACAGTGCAACTAAATGAGAGAAAAATTCCTTGGCTTTCTTATCACCCTCTCAGCCGCAGGTGTCCATTTCCCCCTTTTCATTCATTTAATGCAGTTACCAAATATTTATTGAGTGCCTGCTCTGTGTCAAACTGCATGTGCTGTCAGGCTCTGTTGTCCCCCTCTGCCCAAAAGCATCTTTCCCACATTCTTCTTTCTCAACTGAATTCATCCTCAGCTTTAAATATCACGGAAAAGGTCCCCCTCTGTAAAGGTTTCCCAAAAGCCCAGAGGCAGTCAGGCTTCCCCTCCATTCCTAATCCAAATCTTTTCACATCTGTTGTTCTCATCTGTGAGTTCTGGGAATGCAAGAGTGATGTTTCTTCTTCATGTCATTCACTGAACTTGGTAAAACTTTACTGAGCACATAGTTTAATATTATTTTTTATTTGAGGAATAAGTAAATATGTGATGAGAACGAGGTAATATTTTCCACACATTGGATATTACATTGAACTTCGGACAATTCACTAAATCACTTCTTTGGTTTAGGCTCTTTACTTATCCTCTCTTCATCTGTGAGCTGTCATATGCTTTAAAACTTTAAATACAGACCCCTAGAAATGTCTCATCATTGCTATTAGGTCCACTGTCACCTTGCACTTGATTTTGTGGTCTCAAGTGCCAATGAACATTGGATCTAGTGATTTAGAATTAGAGATATTAATGATAGAGTTTATGTGCCTTGCATCACATTTATTATGTTCAGCTTACTCATTGCCGGTTTATTAAGCAAGAGCCATTTTGGTGGAATTCTAGGGCCATAAGAAAATGAAGCAATTTGAAGAACAAGTGAGGATGAGAAAAAGTGGCATCATGTATAGGTAACTCTGACAAACTGGTTCTGAAGTTAGAGAAAGAAAGTGATATCTGGTGAGAAATAGGACCAGACTCAGTATATTAAGAAGCCAGTTAAGAAGCTCACTGCAGAATCATTTGTAAGAACAAAAAGAGAAAAAAAAAAAATGTAGAGTTACTTAAGTATATTCATATGATAAAATAATATGTAGAGGAAAACTAGAATTGACTAAAACTATATGTATCAACATGAATAGATTTCATGATATAGTATTGAATAAAATATCAGAATGACACACATAGCACGATACTAAGAAAATATTTTAAACTGAAAAAGTAGTAGTAGAGCGATGATGGTGGCCAAAACGGAACTGATTGTTTAGTGATTTGAGAGATAAAACAGTTATAGGCAATGACTTAAATTAGTGATTTGGATCAAATGAAGGGATAACTAAAGTACGGTGGAAGAGGAACTCAAGGAGATGGGAAGTTCATGGGTTTACCGGCCTATTGGATTACAGGGGCCATTTCAATCATGTAAGTCAAAGACTGGACTTGATTACTCTTTTACTGTGGAGATTATATCTCTGCTTCTAGTTCTTCTGCCACTATTGACACATTCTCTGGGTTTAATATTTTTTTTAAAGAGAATCTGTTTGATTCAGTCAGTTATCATCCAGTTGGAGGTTCCCCCTTGGGATTCTCAGAGCCTTTCATGGCTTAGGTCTCTGGCTAGTCTATAGAGGTGGTTTTGAGTTAACCCCTGCCTAGTTTGTCCAGTTTAAATTATAGAAAATATAGGGGTACCTGGGTGGCTCAGTCAGTTAAGCATCTGCCTTCAGTTCAGGTGATGATCCCAGGGTCCTGGAATCAAGGCTTGCCTCAGTTTAAATTATAGAAAATATAGGGGTACCTGGGTGGCTCAGTCAGTTAAGCATCTGCCTTCAGTTCAGGTGATGATCCCAGGGTCCTGGAATCAAGGCTTGCCTCAGTTTAAATTATAGAAAATATAGGGGTACCTGGGTGGCTCAGTCAGTTAAGCATCTGCCTTCAGTTCAGGTGATGATCCCAGGGTCCCAGAATCAAGGCTTGCCTCCTGCTCTCCACTCAGCTGGAAGCCTGCTTTTCCCTCTTCCTCTGCGTGTTTCTCCCCCTGTTGTGCTCTCTCTCTCTCTCTCTGTCAAATAAATAAATAAAATCTTTGGGGAAAAAATAAAATACGAAGAAATGTGCACGGTCCTCAGAAGGAACATGTGCATGGGGTGAATACAATAAGTATTGTGTGTGTGTAGGAGTGCTGATGACACTGACTCTATCCTTGGCCCTCGGTCTTGTTCATGCCCACAAAATGACCTCCCTTGGGGCTATGTGTCCCAGCCCCCATAGAGGTTAATATGTGCCTTGACCAGAAAGCAGGAAAACTTGTTCTGACCTTCCCTAAAGTGGCACACAGAAGGCACCACTGAAGCTAACTAGTATCGATCCTCTGGCTCACAGATGGTGCTACTTTAGATAACTACCTCTTGGCCTCACCACAATGCCCCATGCTCTATAGAAGCTGTGTTACCATCAGGACAGAGGTGAAGAATAGTTGCTTAGTGTGGGATCATTTGTCTGCCCAATCTCCTGTCTGTAATTTACCCTGAGTAAAACTCTGTGTAAACAGTATGAAGTGGCCTGCTTCATTTTTTGGTCTCAAAATTCCTCCTCAGGCTGGAGGATACTTTACTGTCCTCTTCCACCTTCTAACAGTGTGTGGGTATGATTATATCACATGCCATTTCTCCATATACATTCATGTATATCTATCTTAATTTAAGTAAAAAACTCATTGGAAATACCTTTTAACTATTTGCCAAAGCTACTCACCAATATCTTTCCACTGGAAAAGCCAGGGGAAAGAGTAGCAGGGCACTTTGAGCCTATGAGGCATAGGAATTACTCTTCAGCAAACACACAAAGCAAGCACACCTTTCTTTCAAATATGTCCAGGATCCAGGAACTGTGGGAGCATTGAGGAGGAGATGGGTAGGGCCTGGTAGAACAAGAGCAGCTATGTGCAGTTGGCCAGAGCTGTGGTTAGATGCCCAGTGGCATTTATTCTGGGCATAGAGGCACCTTCCTATATGCATGACTGATTTAACAATATAACAAGTTCTTATTTTTGCACCTTGAGTACCAGGGAAAAAAGGGCAAGAGAAATCCAAAATAAATGATATATATATATATATATATTTTTTTTTTTTTTTCTGGAAAATACGAGTGAACTATACAGTAAACTCTCACAGTATTTCCATCTGCTAGGTAGATGAATCCAGAATAGTTTTACATTTATAATTACAGAGGGAATGTGTGAAAGACCTTTATTCCTTTTTTTCCCTTCTCTTAAAAAAATGGTGAATAGGGCCTTTAATACTCAATCTTAAATGAATGTTGTATATTTTGGCATGGTGTCAGAGTGTTAACAGAACTTGTACTATGGTTTTCTAAAAGGAAAAAACAAATAGTTTAACACTGAGGTATTTTGAAGCAGGTGCTCTGGACAATTAAAGAACTTTGTGGCTTTTGAAGGCACCCTTCCAAGAAGTAGAAATATGAAAAATGAATACCACACTGTCACTTTGATAAAATATCTGTTTTTCACTCCTGTTGTGGAAAGAAACCAGAAGTCAACGAGCATTGACTAGTTATGTTTAGTAAGATATTTTAAATAACAAAAATATAGTTGAGTAAATTTGAAGTTCTAATTGGCTTTATTAACAATTCATGAATCGGGCAGCATCACATCCAGCAAGAAGCTCCAAGAAGATATACAAAATGGAAGGTTTTTAAAGGTAGAGGGGCTACAGAAATGGAAATTATTAGCAAAGAACATATTGTTTCAGACAGTCACTCTCCTAGAAGAAGAGAAGGGGTCTATCAGCAGATACTTCCTAGGGCTGACCAGGAAATTCCAGGTTGGCTGGTTAAAGATCACATTCCAGGGGGGCTAAGACTACAGTTAGGTTAGGTATTAAGTCTTAGTTTGCTGATGTGGGGCTTAGCCCAAGTGACTCCATTCTGGGATTGCTATCTCCTTTTTAGTAGCTCTCCATCTTTTGGTTAAACTTTCAGCTTAACTGAGAGATGTGATCAAAATTTAAGACCTTAGTACCCCTCTTAGCTACCACTCTGGAGTTCCCACGGTCTTTGCAAAATTTTGTTGATCCTTTGTGTGGTATTCACAGGTCATGACAGTTTTTCATTTTAGTTTCTGTGATAGTCACAGGCCACAACTTCAGGTTCACAATTTTTAAGTTGGTCCTCCTCTCCATTCCTCTCCCAACATTTCAGTCTTAGGGAGATCATTTGCTTGGGGGCTAACACAGTGAACATGCATTTAAAGTTTTTGAGAGAATACAATGTACCAGGGAGTACATTGTATTATGATATTATATGATATTATAGCTACAAGCAGGATATATTCCAATGTTTAGAATGCACTTTGGAGCCATATATGATCTAAATAATTATGGAAACAAGGAAATACAAAGGAACTAAGATTTACATAGCTATTCATGTCTAACTAGGCATATACAGATATAACTAGGGAAAGGTTAAGAACAAGGCATAGGATGCTCGGGCCATAAGAGTTGAAGTCAGTAAGAAACTTATGAGGAGGGGTGAACTGTGGTTTACAGTGACATTGTGAATAAAAGAGATATTGATCACAGGCAGAATCAGGGGCTCTCTGGCATTATGGAAGATCAGAATCTTTAGTGAGAAATCCAGCATCCTCAGGAATGGTCTGGAAGGTACAGATGAGGATGTGGTCATTTTAGGCCAGTGCCAGAGTAAATGAAAGAAAGAGAGGGGAAAAGTGTTTCATGTTTAAAATATTAAGTCTTGATCTGGCATCTTAGGTGGAAGCAGTCTACCTCCAGGTCAGCTACTTTTTTTTCCATCAATTTGATTTGCAGTTTTCCAGCATCCACAGGACCAGCTGCCAGGTGGTCTTGTGTTATGAGATGTGTACCCATGGCTACATGCAGTTTTCCAGCATCCACAGGACCAGCTGCCAGGTGGCTCTTCAGTTATGAGATGTGTACCCATGGCTAATGCCATTTAATTTTGCAGCAGTGTCAGTGGTAAGGAGCACTTGGTAAGGTCCTTTCCAACAGTGATCAAAGGCTGTTTTTCTCTGATAATGTTTCCAGAGTACCCAATCACCAGGTTCCAAGCTATGAATAAGAGGATCCTTTGAACTAGGATCCTGGAAACTTCTTAGCTGTTGATACTAGACTTTAGCATAAGACATTAAAGATATAACTGGTTATATTAGCATGGGAGAACCAGGGATTAGCAGAGAGTTGTACATGTACAGCAGACATTGTCCTACCAGTGACTATCTCATGTGAAGTGGATTAATGTTTCCCACAATAGGTACTGTGAATCATAAGGCCAGGGGCAACACCTTAGGCCAGGAAAGTCTAGTAGTTTCAACAAGTTTAGAGATGTTATGTTTGAGGATCCCATTAGTTTGTTTGTTTGTTTGTTCGTTTGTTTGTTTTCAACTTTGCCTGATGGTTGAGGATGATAGGAAAAGTGATAATTCCAAGAAATTTTTACATCTTTCCTTAAATTTTTATATCTTTCCTTAAAGTTTGTATGATTTGCCAAGGGAAGTGGGTGCTTTCATCTCTGGAGATTATGGAAGGTATATCCCAAGTGAAAACAATACACCCCAAGTGAAAACACAACAGTGTATTTGCTATTGCACTGCATCAGCCTCACAGCAGGGGAAGGCTTCAACCCCTCCAGAAAACCTACATACAAAACAAGAACATATGGATAACCCATACTTGGTGGTGATTGAATGAAGTTCAGCTGCAGGTGTTCAAGGGTCCAGACAGTTTGAGGCCTCTGGGAACAAAAATAATTTTTCCAGGATTATGGATCTGACATTGAAGATGCACTGTTTTTTTTTTTTTTTTTTTTCAGTTTTATAGAGGTCTCCTCACCAATGGTATTCATAATTGGAGTCATCTTTTTTTTAAGTTTATTTATTTATTTATTTAGTAATCTCTACACCCAATGTGGAGCTCAAACTCACAACCTTGAGATCAAGAATTGTATGCTCTTCCAACTGAGTCAGCCAGGCACCCTTATTTTGAGTCATCTTGAATGCAACATGATGGGGCAAAGACTGCAAAAAATGAAAAATGGGGTTTGCCAGGGAGCCAGGAAGAGCTAAATGGCCATCTTGATTTTTCCATAGCCCGACAGTTACCGAGTTTACAACCACTGCTTGCCCATCTTAGTTTTTCTGATTCAGGAGACCATAGCCTTGTCACAAGGACATCAGGATGGCAAACGTCTGACTGCAAAAGGTCGTTTTTTGTAGAAGCAGGCTGAACTTCATCTACATGTGCCTCAATCTTTATACATTTTGTTTGGCTGCTTTTTTTTTTTAAGATTTTATTCATTTATTTGACAGAAAGAGAGATCACAAGCCAAGCAACAGGCAAGCAGAGAGAGAGAAAGGGAAGCAGGCTCCCTGCTGAGCAGAGAGCCTGATGCTGGGCTCAATCCCAGGACCCTGAGATCATGACCCGAGCCGAAGGCAGAGGCTTAGCCCACTGAGCCACCCAGGCACTCCTGTTTGGCTGCTTTTGCATGAAAGTCAGCTAGAGCATCTACTGAAGACTCAGGTTCAGTATTTTTAGTGTGAAGCTTGCTTTTGGTAACAACATTTCAGAAGGTAAGAGAATAGCAGTAAGAAGTTCATTTACTTGTTGCCCATTTTTGACTGGGATCTCAGTGGACATAAGAAAACCCCATTGTTTCCATAATATCCTAAAATCAGGGACAACCACAAAAGCTTGTTGGGCTGATTCAGCTTGCAGGACATTTCCCCTCTAGAATTCATAGTAGGTAGTAACAGCATAACCAGCTTGAAAGTTCTCTTTCTTGGGGCACCTGGGTGGCTCGGTGGGTTAAAGCCTCTGCCTTTGGCTCAGGTCATGATCCCAGGTTCCTGGGATGGAGCCCTACATCGGGCTCTCTGCTCAGCAGGGAACCTGCTTCCTCCTCTCTCTCTGCCAGCTTCTCTGCCTACTTGTGATCTCTGTCTGTCGAATAAATAAATAAAATCTTAAAAAAAAAGTTCTCTTTTTTTTTTTTTACCACATGACCCATCAACAAACAAAATTAGATCAGGATTACTCAAAAGAGTGTCTCATAAATCAGGACATGGTGTCACGACATAGGATATTATTGCTTCTTAGTAATGGGGCTTACCTTCCTTTGGTCCTTGGGCAGTGGTAGGAATATACACGATTAAGAACATTGTAACATTTAAGATACAGATTAGGTGGTGAAAGCAAAAGTGTCTCACAGGAGGTTAGTATGCTTAAAGAGAAATGTTGAGTGAATCTGGGTTAAGAAGACTTTGAATAGTGTGGAGTTTATAAAGAAACGCTATTTCCTAAGATTAAATCCTCTGAGGCTTTTACTAACTTTGCAGCTGCATCTGTAGCCTAAAGACAGCTGAGATAGGCACGAGCAACTGTATGCTATAGTTGTATGTTATAATAGGCAATAGACCTGTGTTTACTACCATGTTCTTGCATGTATTCCTAGGCTTAGTTATCTTTTTAATGCACAAATAAGGGGAAAAGTTCTGAATAGTTAGGCAGCCCTAGGGCATGTGGTTCTTACAGTATTTGTTTTAGTCTTATAAAGGCCTGCTCATGTTTCTCTTCCCAAGGAAGGGGTTCAAGGACTGAAGTTTCAGTTAAGTTCATAGAGCAGAGAAGCCAGAAGAGAAAAGTTAGGAACCCACAGACTACAATAACCAGCCAGAACTAGGATCTACAAAACAGTCACTTAGCTGTAGGTCTGGGAAATGGCTGGATTAGCTTAATTCTTTTTGGAGACAACTGGATTCCTTCGGTACTTAAATTATGACCCAGATAACGAAGAATATCTAGATATGATTATAATTTTTCCTTAGAGACTCTATGTCCTTTTCCAGCTAATTGTTGCTATAAATAAATGGAATCTTTTATGGGCACCTCTTTGGAAACTGAGCATAGCAAGAAGGTATTTAAAAGGGTCAATTTCTGGGTAACTGGAGGTGCTTAAATCTTGGTGGAGTACTTGGGAAAAATAAGAAGGGGCCTCAGTGAACCGTTGAGGCATAACTGCCCAAGTACATTATTGATTGTTTCAAGTGAAAACAAACAGATATTGGTTGTTGGGGTCTACAGTGATGCTGACAAAAGCTGAACCAAGGTCTCCAGGAGTGAACTGTTTTGAATCTGATGGAATGTGCTGTTTGGATATGGAAAGACTGGAAAATGGGGAATAACTACTTTGTTAACTGCTCTTAAGTCCTAGACATACCCTCATCCCCACCAATTGGGTTTTGGACCTGCAATATCCACATGTTACCGGGGCTGGTGCAGGGACTGATTAACCCCTGGACAATTAGTTCTTTTATTATTGGTTTGAGGCCTTCTATGGCCTCAGGCTTTAATGGATATCAAGGCAATTTAGGAACAGGTTTAGTTATGTCCATTCAAATTTTTATGGGCTCTGTACTTTTTATACTCCCAATGTCAGTATTAGAAGTAGCTCAAGATTTTGGGCATGTCAGTCAAACTGGGAGATTTTTGTTGGAATTCTTCTGCTTCTATGTCAAGTATAGGTTGTAAAGAACATAAAAGATCAGGTTTGAGATGGCCAGGAAACTTCAAGGTGGAGGTTTCCACTGAAGCAAAAACATATTAGCTATTTTTTTTTAAATTTAGAAAGGAATTATCTACCCAATAGATTGACTGGGGCTATATCATATAGCAAAAATGAATGTTTTTCCGTAAAAGTTCTCAGAATCATTTGTAGTTCTTGAGGAAAAAATTCTCTCTAAACTTTAATAGATACCCCTGAAGGATTTGTTGTCTTATGAAGATGAGATTTAAAGAAGAATGTGTTGCCCCAGTATCTATCAGAATCTGCTTAGATTTTCCACTAATTTTAATTTTAGTTTCTCCTTGGCTACTTAAGGTTATTTCTGGTAGCAGGTTAGAGGAGAGTCCTTGGAAGTCCCATGAGTTTGAGGGAAGACCCAGTATGGGGATCCCCCCCTGAAGAATTTGCATAGGATTTTTGAGGACCTTCCCCGCCCCCCCCCCCCCCCCCCCAGTGTCCCAGTTGATTACAAATGAAACACTGATCTTGGGCCATTATTCTGATGGTGGACCTCTAGGAAGATGTTATGTGGGAGGTCCGGGTGTTATTTTCTTTTGGATCTTTAGCCTTGTACCTGTAAGGCCAATATTTTAGTGGACCTTTGTTTATGATCTCCTTCTAAAGTTTTTCCAAAATGTTAAGCTACAGTCCTGAGTTCAGCAAGACTGATGACTACCCATCCTAATTTTTGCCTTTTTATTAACACAGTAATCTCAAAAGATAATCCAATTACAAATAGGGGAACTAGAGCAGGTTGGGTGGCCTTGTTTACTGTACAGCATCCAAAATGCCATAGAAGGAGAACTTCCAAACAGGCTTTGAAGTCAGCCACAGATTCATCTTTCTTTTGTCTGCATGTTTCAGTAATAGACTAATCAGTACAGGGAGGGAAGACCCTAGGAATGGCTTTCAAAATGTCAGTTGCTATACTGTGAGCTTTTTCTGGTCCATTAAGGGATCCTGTTGGAGATTAAAGATCTCAAATATGATCTTTGGAATTATGCCATTCTGCCTCCAGAATCCATTTTTGGCTTCCCCAGGTCCTACGATCTGATGCACAAACTGATAAATATCTGATAGCCTGGAGTCATTGGTCCCAATAAGGTTCCTAAACTCTCCAATAAATTCTGAGGAGCGTCTGGGTGGTTCAATTGGTTAAGCATCTAACTTTGGCTCAGGTCTTGATCTCAGGGGCTTGGGATAGAGCCCCAAATTGTGAGGCTCCCCTTTCACTGGGAAATCAGCTTGTCCCTCTTCCTCTGCCCTTTCCCCTGTTCATGCTTGCTCTCGGACTCTCTCTCTCTCTCCCTCAAGTAAATAAAATCTTTAAAAAAAAAAATGTTTGGATTCTCATTGAGGTTAGAAAGATCTTTAACTGTAGCCCTTAGTTCCATCTTTGACCAAAGAGTAAAAACTATCTGAGGAAGACTGCTACAATCTCAGGTGGTTTTATTTTTAAAGGTAACTGTGTATAGTCACATCAGAGTGGAAAAGCTATTCAGACACAGCATTAGTAAAACATGGGTACTCAGGTAAAGAAGGATAGAGGAGGGGTGCCTGGGTGGCTCAGTGGGTTAAAGCCTCTTCCCTTCGGCTCAGTCAAGATCCCGGGGTCCTGGGATCAAGCCCCCATATTGGGCTCTCTGCTCCTCAGGGAACCTGCTTCCTCCTCTCTCTCTGCCTGCCTCTCTGCCTACTTGTGATCTCTGTCTGTCAAATAAATAAATAAAATCTTAAAAAAAAAAAAAGAATAGAAAGAGTAGGAGTTATGCCAGTACTACTGTCTTTTGCTTAGGTACCTCTGGTCTCTTTAATTTTTCATTAGTTTTTTGTAAGGAGTCTTTTAATGAAACTATTTTGGAATCTTGAAGCCTTTTGGAAGATTTTGCATACCAATTAAAACAGGTATCACATTGTTTAATTTAGAAACTCTTAGTTTCAAGTGTACTTCTTAAATCGATGACCTTGTCTAACTGGAATGTTCCCCACAATGGCCATTGTAATCCTAAATTGTCTTGTAAGATTTTTGTCATTTTGGTAGATATTTATAACTCTGGGACCATAGTTTTTAGACAAAATAAGGAGGTGTACTAGAAAGTGACAGGCTCTTTGGATTTTAAGGATCCTATCTATCTACCCATCTATTTATTCATTTAGCTAAGCCTTAGATGTCTCAGAGCCAAACTAATACCTAAGATTAATGTGTCATAGAGTTGGGGATTGTGTATTTTTTTTTTTAAGATTTAAGTTTTTTATTTGAGAAGGAGAGACAGAGATAGTGACGGAGATAACAAGAGAGAACACGAGTAGGGAGGAGAGAGAAAAGCAGGCTCCCTGCCCAAGCAGAGAGCACACACAGAGCTTAATCCCAGAACCCTGGGATTGTGACCTGAGCTAAAGGCAGATGCTTAACCAACTGAACCACCCAGATGCCCCATGGGGATTATGCATTTTTACAGTGTAATTTGTTGCACAAAATATCCCTGAGGTTGACAAGTGACCGCATATCAATCTGACCCATTCCATAGCCATTTTATTATAATACAAGAGTCTTTGGGTTAAGTGACACTCTTACTTAAGTGACACTCTTAAGTAACACTTAAGTGCTCAACTTATGCCCATCAATTTTCACAGCTTTTGGACCTCCAAGATCCCTATTAGCAATAACCATTATCTAGATAAAAAAAGACAAACAAACCTGTGCACCTTAGTATATCAGCTGTAACCAATAGATGTTACTGTGTCCTGACCAAGAGAGCGCCCTATGTATACCACCACCAGTTCCAATGGGACATTGGACTGGGGAAAGATCTGAACCAGCAAACCCCAAAGAATGGGGGCTGTGGACTAAGTCCAAACAAAATGAAAACTAACAGTTTCCATTGTGGAATCTGGGGAAGGACTCCAAACAAATGGAGAACTGCATACTAAACTGCCAACTGTCAGTCCCCAGTGAGAAATCTGAGGGCAGAATCAACGGCTGGGTTTTCCGCTCAGAAACTTAGGAACTGCAGTCAGAAAGGCTAGGAGCTTAGCACTAGGCAGAACCACCTTCCAGCTCAGGCTGAACCTGCCCTGTAAAGGAAAGCCAGTTAGATGGGGAGCTCAATGCAAAGATAGCAGAGCTCAGAACAGAGAAAGAACTTACCAGCTCTCAGAAATGGCAAGCCAGTGCACTCAAGGGGTTTATGAGGTACCACACCTGTGTTTCTCGTTGTCCCCAGAGTCTTTGGAAGTCTCCTTCCATTGGAAGTCTCCTGTAGCTTCCACCAAATCTGTTAAACAAAAAGTCAAATAAGTACATTTGAAGATTTAATCAGCTTTATTAAACTATTCATGATCAGCAACACCCCATATAATAAATGGAAAGGAGTTCCAAGGAGATGTAAAAATGGAATGTTTTAAAGAAAGAGATGGGATGGGGAAAAAAGGAAATTATTAGCAAAAAGTGTGTTGTTTCAAGAAAGGTCACCCTCCTAAGGGGAAGAAAAGGGGTCTAAAAGTGGATTACTTCCTAATGTTGACAAGGAAATTCCAGGTTGGCTGGTTAAAGGTCACATTTCTGGGGGAGTAGGGGGTAGGACTACAGTTAGATTATGCATTAAGTCTTTGTTTGCTGATGCAGGGCTTAGCATGGGTGACTATTTCAGGCCTGCTATCTCCTTTTCAATAGGTGTAATGTATAAGACACTGCTTGAAAACTGCCAATGGCCCCCAAAATGTTTCTACTCCCCAGTTATATCATCCAATAACAAAACACCAATAGTTTAGTTACTCTTAAACTTTTAACTCAACTATTACCATGAATTAGATAAGAATGCATAAAATTATAATTTAGAGTAGACAAGGCTATGAATGAGACTAGAACTCTACAATATAGAGTAAGGGGGAAATAAGACAACAACTGACAAATTACAAAGAGTTAAAAAGAGAAGAGAAAGAATGAAAAATGGGGGTGGGGATAGGATAAGATATATCTTATAAGATAAAATGTTAAGTGAAAGGAAATGAAAAGAAACATTTGGATTTCTGACAAAATCCAGATTCTAGACATGGATATTTTCAACAGAAGTAGGACTATAACTAGCAATAAATAGTGATTTCAAGTAGCACTGAGACATTAGGGAACGAACTCAATGGTTTTGAACATCAATCAATTTTATCATCCTTTAGAGGAAAACATAACCTCTGGTCTGTATACATTATATAATTTTAGTGAGTCTCAAATGAGAAAATGGTTGTTAAAATATCATATAAATATCACATGGATATTTTTCTGAAGGTTCAAATGAGAATCGTGTAACAGGAAACAAAGAATGGTCTAGAACAACCCATCATCAAAACTGTGGTGGCCTATGATCTAGGAAAAAGGAAAGCATAACAGCCAAGCAAACAATGTCTGATTCCCCCTGGGAAAAAGATTTGAGCGGTGACTCATTCTCAGAATGAGGGAAGTAATGACCTCAGGTGTTTACATACTTCCCCATGAATATGGAAGATGACTAAGCTGTACTAATAATTCACACCAACTGAAATACCTTCCTGTGGACTAGGCAAGTCTTGGTCCTATGGGTGCATAGATTGTCCTTAACTGGAGAGATAGTTATGCAAATCTCTATTTCCATTGCAATATAGATAAAAACCTTTAAAACAGCTCATTTAACCCATTGGGCTTCAATAATTACCAAAACTATTATAGGATTAAAAATATTTTACATTAGAAGTTTTTGTTTCTATGCTCTTGACTAAAAATTGGGAGGAGAGGTACTAAATTATTGCTAAAATTCATCTGGAAGTTAGAGTTTAAATGTATTTTCCCCAAGTACTTTATTATTTCTTATTACTCTTCAATTCCTAAGAAGCTTTCTCAAGGTCTGTTTCATTTTGTATCTCATTCTCTATGTTTCAATTAGGCATTTGCATATTTGTCTTCATTACCATATAATTATATGATATAACATTTATAAGTTTAACTTTCCTCTATGAAACTCAAAGCAGTTAATGGATTTTATATAATTTATCTTCCTCCCACCTGCTGAACCAAGGAATCAGGAAGCACCATTGCCCTATTTTACTGATCAGTGGTCAATCTACTTCTGTCTCAAATGTTGCTCAAAACTCCTGTTACTTGGACTCTTATTTCCCAGGTCCAGTTGTTCTCAACTCTGGCCTCATTCAAGAATCACCTGGTGAATTACTGAAAAATAGCCATACCCACACCACATCTCAGACCAACTGAATCAGAAAATCTGATGGTGAATCCTAAGCATCGGTACTCTGTCTTAACTTCCTAGATGATCCTAAAGTGTAGCTAAGGTTCAGAACCATTGCTCTAAAGTAGTGCCTTTCAAACTGTAATATGGGTAGAAATCACAAGAGTATATATTGGAAATACAGATTTTGATCCAGCAGGTCTGGATGGCCCCTGAGATTTGCATTTCAAGCACACTCCCAGGTGATACTAATGCATCAGAACACAGAATACAGAAAGCTATTTGAGTGAATATTCTCTACATTATTCCAAGGATAGAATACAATAGGACCATTCTAAACACATAGTAGAGAAGTTCATCACATACAATGGAATCCTTAGTACATGAAGGCTGAGTTCTTACCAAATCTAAGTTGAGAAAGGCTGCTTTGTCTGTGAATGGAAATTGAAGTATAAAAATCACTCAATACCTTTCACACTTTGACAGCACATCTTAGTCATTTCTATTCTGAAATTAATTAATTAATTCCACTAATTAATTTACTGGCCTGGAACTTTCAAGATTCACAGGGCATTAATATCTTCTTCATCCACTTCCACACTCTCATCCTCCCATTTATTCAAGTTTTATTCATATCTCAAATCCCTACACTTTGGCCTCTGCCCCATGACTTTACTGAAATTACCCTTTTCAAGATCAACAACTTTTTTGGTTAAATCCAATGAACTCTTTTAACTCCATTTCTTTAACTTATTTTCCATACTCTGGATTACCTCACTTTTGGAACATTCTTGTTCCTGTTTTATGGTGCCAAAATCCACTCCTCCCTGTCAGCTCACTCTTTCGTCCTCTTTATCTCCTCCTTGGTCTTTCTTTTAGATGTTGGCTATCCTTGAAGCTTGACCCTTGTCTTTCCATTGTACTCACTCCTTCTGAGGGATCTTCCCTAACCCTATTGTTTTCTTCAATGTGCTGGTGACTTCAAATCCATGTCTCCAGCCCAGAGCAACTTCTAGACTCCTATTTCAATTGCATGTTACATCTCTTGTCCTGCTTATCAAATCATTCATTACTGAATCTCAACCCATTGCCATCCTCATATCTCTCTTTTTTCTGCATCCTCTATAGTTAGCATTGTAAACACTAAAAAACAAAACAAACAAACAAACAAAGCAAGTGAGAAACAAGAGAGAAGAGGTAACACCTGGGAAGGATAGCAAGTAAGTAATGCCCAATGAATTTCCCTGAATCCAAATTCTGCCCTTTGGCCTTAGAGGTTCAGAAGGCTTATTTCCTCAAGAGCTGCCTTACAATAAACCATTATCATCAAACTGATGTATAAAACCTGTAAACCAGGTCATTTTATTACATTGCAACTCTAATATTCCCATCAGTGTGACCAGGATATACCCTCCCTATAGGAAAACCACATGAGAAGTCCAATTATAACCAAATGTTTGCTCAATAAGCATGAAGTCAGTGCAGAGGAGTTGCTAAGTAACTCAAATGCATAATAGAATCAGCTGAAGATTCAACTTCTCTGTTCTACATATCTTAATTGAGCACAATGACTGAAGCCTTGCTATGAATTGTAATTCTTAAAGTTTTCCATGCAATAACCTCTCAGGAAGGTGCTTTCTGATAGCTGCTGGCCTTTGTGACATTTCTTTTTCTTTTTTTCCACCATTGATCAACTCTGCCTCTGTCTCTATTCATACTCCCTATTAACTGACATAGTCACTGATGTCTTCGTGTTTTCAATCTGCGTTCCATCTATTCCAACCTTGAGGATCCCTCCAACTTCCTAAATTATCTGAATCCTAAGTAGTCTCTGAGGAGAACATGTCTCTGGTTAGTCTTTAAGTTTGTTTATTCTCTCATACTTTATAAAATTCAAGATTGGGAAGTGGGAATGTTGTCCCCCTCTAATTCTCAATGCCACCTACTTCCAAACTATTTCACCTCCATGGTGTGGTTCAGAGTGCTGCTTCTCTCTCTCTCTCTTTTATTCTAACATTACTTGTCTATACACTCTCTTCTTATCTTTATAGTATATAGTATAGTCCCATCTGGTCATTCCTAGTCATCCCCTGAAGGTGGTATCTCCTGGCTCACCATTTTTGGCAACTTAAGAATTTTTGTGAACACATCCCAAATCCCAGTCTTTCAGTTCCTGTACTATCTCATGTCCAATGATGCTCTCCTCCACTCCCACAGTCACACCCTCTCCTGTTTGCTCTATCACTGAACATATTCTTCCTGTCCATGGATATCTCTCTTCATCTTTCACTTTCTTTGAGTAACTTATGGTCACATTTCAGGACTCAGCTCAGTAGTTAGCTTGCAGGGAAGTCTGGGAAGTACTGCCAAACCCCCTGCCATGGGTTAGGTATGATTCTGGTGCACTGTCTTAACATCCTATGAAAAAACATATTTTTGCATTTAGAAAACTTTAAATGAATTCTTACTTACATATCTGTCTCTCTCAGTTGATTTTAGTCTTCATGAAAGGACCACATGTCTAATTTGCCTTTGTATCCCCAGCAACTTACACAGCACACAGCATATAGTTGTTTACATGTCTCTCTCAACTCTTCCAAGTGGTCTCAGTTGTTCTTGGAATTATAATAAGAAGAACAGTCAACACAGTTTATAACCTGTAATCCAGTTTATAAACACCCATGTGAACATAAATGTCACTGACCAGTCCTGGAGTGTGTACCTATAATGATACTAGCTGGTTGCATATTGTCCACACCAGGCAGAGACACAATAGGCTTGCAAATTTCTTCTTTGTTCAGATCTAAATGTTCTCTTTTCATGATCTCTCTCTAATGCCAGTTTGTATGAAGCTGTTCTATTTTTTTTCATTCTCTTTATATGTTTGATTCTACTTTTCAGTGAAGATCCATGTTTCTTTGCATATGTCTATAGACTTCTTAAACACTTTTAAGATTCCATTTATATTTTATTTTACTCTCTATAAATAGTAGACACTTAACAAATGTTGATTCCTGAGAGGATTATAGTTTTGAGGAACTCTTGGTCTTTGTGTGGTAAAGTAGTAGAATGAACTCCCAATCTAGATAAAGTAGTAGAATGAACTCCCAAGTAGTCAGCATGTGTTACCAGGTCAATGACCCAATACCATTGATAAAATTGATTTGGGGTTTTTTTCCACCTTCTGCTAGACACAAACTCATTGAAGACAGGACTCTAATGATTTTGGTACCCCTACTTCTTAATATAATGCCTCTCAAAGAGTGGCCATTTAATGTTTGTTGGATTAATAAAATAGTGAATGAATAACAGTGAGCAATAATCTCTCACACAACTCCTTTATGCAATACTGAGGGAAGTTATCTATAGACTGAACAGCAATTCACAAACACACTTTCATATTCACCATGTTTATATTCTAAAAATTACACCAATGGAAATTCTTGTGAAGTAAAAACTCTTACTCGTGGTGAAAACCTACCACTTAGAAATCCCAAAGAGAATTCTTTTCTCTGTCTTAGTACACAAATGTGTACATTAGATACCACGCTATAACAATAATTAGATACCAACAATTTTTACAAGTAAGTTCATAATAATCAATAAATAATTTCAAATAAAATTATAACCAATATCTATTCAGAATCTTTAAGAAGATGCCTTTATCTGTCTATTCACCTCTTGTGTTAACAAGGCATAAACTGGGGTTGGTTCATACAGATTGACTTTAAAGCAAGTCCTGATCTATATTTATTTCATTAAAAGCTAAATGAAATATTAGGCCAAATTTCAAAAAAATAAGAGCTTTGAAAATGCCCACTTAAAAATAATATCTTACATCTCTCTGGGCTCTCTTGGTTTTTTCAACAGTATCTTCAATCAATTGTATTGACTTGCTGTGTGGCTGTTAAACAACTGTCACATATCTTCATTTCAGGCATAACTATTTTAAATGATGAGTGATACACATATACACATCAAGACAGAGTGTTGATAAGTTGATTATTTGGAAAGAAAGGCATACACAGTCATTAAAGTTCTGCAATTAGAAATTCCTTATTGAATTTTAATTTCAGATCATTTTAATAATACTTTATGTCATGGTAAAATAAAAGTTCTCTATTTAATATGTTTAAATCCCTAATTTATTCAAGCCCTTAATGTCAGTGTAGGATTTAAAAATTTAAGTAAAGGATTTGAAAATCAACTAAAAGTTCTCAATATTATTTCCACAATTACAGCCTTCCCCACTCCATCCAAGTTATTGAACTATCTTATTGCAACCAACTCCTTACTCCAATACTTTCTTCCTATGGGTTCCTATTTGTTGAGGAAAAATGCCAACAGCCACTAATTATTTTATTTAACAGATATTTATTTGCCTACTATGTATCAAGCATAGTTCTAGACCTTGGGGGATGCAGCAAGTAAGAAAAACAAAATCAGATAGTATTGTTGCCTGCATGGAGTTTATATTTTAATGGAAATATTTAGGAAAAGAAATAATCCAATGACAATATATAGGCATCAGGTAATGAAAGTGCCAAGAGGAAAAACAGAGCAGAGGATAAAGAATGATGATGATGGCATCTCTGAGGAAGTGAAATTTGGTCAGACATGGAAATGAATGAAAGCCTTAAGGTACACAAAAATCTTAGAAAAGTGCTTCAGCAGAGGGAACCATACTACAAAAGCCTTAGGCAGGAACATTTTTGATACTTTCCAGGTGGAGCAAGAAATCCTATGTGTCTGGAGTAATGTGATTGGATGAAGGATGGAAAGGAAATGAGCCAGAGGACAAACTATGAAGGCTCTCGTGGTCCACTGTGATAAGGACTATCTAAGTTTGAGAGGACACACACCACTGGAAGACAGAACACAGAAGTGACATAATATGATTTGGACATAACAAGGCTCCCTCTGGCTGCTGTGTAAGGGTTGAAATATTAGAGAGCAGGAGGAGAGAAAGCAGAGACTAGTAGGGCCACTGCAATTGTCCCAGTGAAAACAACTGTATCATGGATTAAGGTGGGAGAGGTGTACAAGTGAGACATGACCTGGTCCCAAGTGTAATTTTTAAATAGCACTAACAAAGCTTCTGATAGATTGGATATGGTGTGACAAAAAGAAGAAAAAAAAAGAAAAAGAAAAAAAACAAAAAATCAAGAATAGCTTCATCTGGATGAGTAGTGCTACTACTCAAAAGGGAAATACTGGTGGAAGAGCCGGGTTTAGGGTTAGAATAGAGCACAAGGATAATTTAAACACTTAGTGGCTGATACAAAACTGAGGAATGACGTCAAGCTACAGCCTCAAGAAACACAAGGCACCTCAAGCAAGACATATTCTAAGAAAGTCACTTGCAAGTCCATCACAGATGGGAGAAAATCTTAAAAAGTAGTTAAAAGGAATAACAAAGATTTTTTCCAAAAGAATAACATTTAAATTGACTATGCCTTCTCAACAGAAACAAAGCCAGAAAAGAATGTAATAGTATTTTTCAAAAGTATTTTTCAAAATATTCCTCTCATCCTAAAATTATACACTGAAAAAAAAATCTCTAAGAATAAAGGTAAAATAAACATGTTTTCAAAAATATATCTGAGAGAATTTCTCACCAGCAGAACTGCCCTAAATGTTGTCTTCAAACAAAAAGACAATGATCTCAGAAGGAAGTCTGAAGATAAAGCCAGATATAAAGAAAAGCAAAAAAGAGTAAAGGGTAAATAAAATGAATATTAACTATAAAATAAAAAATATACTTCCCTATTCAGTTTAATATACATAAGAATTAAAATAAGTGATGAAATGTCACATAAGTCAGAGAAAGTAAATTGATATAGAGTATTTTAAATTACTTATTGTCCGGGAAAAGGTCAAAAGCATCAGATAACAATAGATTATGAAAAAAAAGATGCACCTTGCAGCAGGGTAACTATGAAAAAAAAGTAAAAGAGCACATAACTTCCAACCTAAAAGAGGGAAGAAGGAAAGGAATAAATTTTATAATCATTCTAAAAATAGGAAAGCAAGGGGAGTGAGAAAAAAAGTAGAAGTTGACACAAATAAAGCAAAAAAACAATATTTGATTTCAATGTAAATGAACTAAATATTTCAATTCAAAGGCAAAGTTTTCAGACTGAATTTTTTAAAATGCAGTTTGAAAGAAACAGATCCAAAATGTAAGGATACAGGAGGAAGGAGAAAGCATGAACATTCTTATGACTATTCATGAAACAGACTCTGTAAAATTGATCACAAGAAAAATTCCAGACATTATAGGATCACCTGTGAATTCTACCAAATGTTTAAGTAAGAAATAATGTTGAATGCACACAAAATCTTTCAGTGGATAGAAAAAGTGGGACCATTCTCAGTTATAACAATGTATAAAAACAAAAATAACATAAAATAGGAGAAATAACAACCAGTAGTAAAAAAACATAAATGATTGCAAAAGAACTTTATGAAAAAGTATATGCTAACAAACTGGATAAGCTAGAAGAAATGGATAAACTCCTAGAAACATATAACTTACCAAAAGTGAAGCAGGAAGAAATAGAAAACAGACCAATTACCAGCAATGAAATTGAATCAATAATCAAAAACGGCCAATTAACGAAAGTTCAGGACAGCTTCACAGGTGAATTCTACCAAATTCTATAGGTTTAGAAAGCTTCACAGTGAATTCTACCAAATATTTAAAGAGGACTTAATACTTAATCTTCTCAAACTTTTCAAAAAAAAAAAAAAAAAGTGAGAGAGAGAGAGAGAGAGGAAGGAAAACTTCCAAATTCATTCTATGAGGCCCTGATACCAAAACCAGATAAAAACACCACACAAAAAAAGAAAGGCTAATATCTCTGATGAACTTAAAAGCAAAAATATTCAACAAAATATTATCAAATCAAATCCAATAATTCATTAAAAATATTCATCATGATCAAGAGGGATTTATCCCAGAAATGCAAGGGTGATTCAATATTTGTAAATCAATCAACATGATACATCACACCAATAAGAGAAAGGATAAAAAATGATAAAAACCATGTAATAATTTCAATAGATGTAGAAAAGGCATTTGACAAAGTACAACATCCATTCATCATAAAAATGTTCAACAAAGTAGGTTCAGAGGGATCATACCTCAACATAATAAGGGCCTCATATGAAAAACCCTGAGAACTTCCCCCTAAGTTTAGCAACAAGATAAGGATGTCCACTATCACTACTTTTATTCAATATACTACTGGAAGTCCTAGCCACAGCATTCAGACAAGAAAAAGAAATAAAAGGCATCCAAATTGGTAAGGAAGAAGTAAAACTTTTATTATTTGCAGATGACATGATACTCTATATAGAAAATCCTAAAGACTACATCAAAAAACTACTAAGAATGACAAATGAATTCAGTAAAGTTACAGGATACAAAATTAATGTACAGAAATCCACTGCATTTGTACACATTAATAATGAAGCAGTAGACAGGCAAATTAAGAAAACAATCCCATTTATAACTGTACCAAAAATTACAAAATACCTAGGAATAAACTTAATGAAAGAGGTGAAAGACCTGTACCTGAAAACTAGAAAACGTTGATGAAAGGAATCAAAGATGACACAAAGAAATGGAGAGACATTCCATGCTCATGGACTGGAAAACAAATGTTGTTAAAAAAAATTGTACCTGGACTGCTCAGTTGGTTAAGTGCCCAACACTTGATTTTGGCTCAGATTGTGTGATTGAGTCCCATGTCAGGCTCCGTGCTGAGTGTGGAGCCTGCTTAGGATTCTCTCTCTCCCTCTCTCCTTATGTCCCTCCTCTCTACTTGCACACCCATGAACTCTCACTCTCTCTCAAAAAAAAAAAAGGCCTTTATTACCCAATGCATTCTACAAATTTAATTTAATGTAATCCCTTTCAAAATACCAAGAGCTAGACAATGTTTTTTATTCTGCAAAATGAAAAAAAATATAGAGAAAGACTATAAATGGAAAAATTGCTTTATCATTTTTCAGATGAAATGATCAAACACAAAGAAAATTCAGTAAAACCTATGGATAATTTTTTAAACAATGCTAGCTTAATAATATTGCTAAACTAAAGATAATTAGAAACTAATATCTTTTAACAATCCACTTAAAATAAACTTCCACCAAGTAAAATATCTCGGAATAAATCTAACAAAAGTTGTACAAAATCCTTACACAGAACTTTAGAAAATACTTTTGAGAAAAATATAAGAAAACTTAAATAAATATTCATGGGCTAGAAGACTCAGTCGGTCTATCGATTTGATGCAATTCTAGTAAAAATCTCAAGATGGTTGTGTGTGCGTGCATGTGTGTGTGTGATTTGACAAGTCGATCCTCACATGTATGTGAACTGAAAGAAACAAGGTTAATTAGACATTATGGAAAAAGAAAAAATAATGGAAGAACTTCTGCTAGCTGTCATTTAAGCTAAAGTAATTAAGACAATAGGATATTAGTGTAAGAATAGACAGATCGATGGAACAGATCACAGACCTATGTAAATATGAACAACTGATTTATTGAAAGGGCACAGAAAGGTAGAGCAGTGGGAGACATTAAGAAAATATAGCTAAGACAATAGGATAGAAAATGGACAAAAAATACTGAACATCAACTCCCACTCAAATTACATGCAAAAATGAAACCCAGTGCTTATAGACCTAAATATAAAAGATATCAAAGTTTCTTAAAGATAATACAGAGAAGTACCATTACTCCCACACCACAGTAAAATAATTCTAAAAAACACTAACCATAAACAAAATGATCATTAAATTAGGTTATAGTAAGAGTAGAACTTTTGGTCACAAAAAGATACAAATCAAGAGTGAAAAAGCAAACCACAGAAAAAAAGATATTTGTTAATACATACAACTTAAAATAGCCTTAGGTCTAGACTATATGAAGAATTTCAAAAAACCAGGGCGCCTGGATGGCTCAGTCAGTTAAACATCTGCCTTCTGCTCAGGTCATAATCCCAGGGTCCTGGGATAGAGTCCTGCATCAGACTTCCTGCTCAGCAGAGAGTCTGCTTTTCCCTCTCCCTCCTCCCCTCCCCCGCTCCACTTATTATCCCTCTCTCTCTCCTTCTCTCTCAAATAAATGAATAAAACCTTAAAAAAAAAAGAATTTCAAAAACCGTAAGACAAACAATGCAACAGAAAAATGGGCAAGAGGCTTGAACAATGCTTCACACACAAAAAAGATGTCAAAATGGCCACACAGGTATGAAAAGGTGTTCTTTTGTTGTCAGATAGAAGATAGAAAATAAAGCCCAAATAAAAATTATTACAAGCCAAAGTGCCTCAAATTAAACAGATAGTGATAATGTTGTCAAGAATTTAGAGCAATGACAAGTTCATTTATGCATTGCTGGTGAGAGATTAAACTGATATAAACACTTCGGAAATAGTTTAGTATTATACCAGGTAAGTTTAGTCATAACGACAAAATCAATGGGACACACCAAAAGGCACCAGTGTAGCTCATTCATCAACATGGTGGCTGGGCTCAGCTGTCCTACTGCAGCTCTCTGCAGCCTCTCCCAGGCCTCTCTGCTGGGTTGTTGTGGGATCCAGCTCAGTCCCTTAGGGTCTGCGGATGAGTTAGGAATCAGTTGATCTGGGCTGGGCTTAGTTGGTTCAGTTCATCTGGCTGGGCTCTGGTTCTACTGACTCTCCTCCTGTCTTTCCCTCTGGAATTTATTTTTGTCCACTGAGATCCGTAGTATGGAAGATTTAAATTTGACTGCAGTATAAGGAAACAGCAATTTGAGAAGGCTGAATACAGTTATCTGATGAAAGTATAATCTCTGTTCTTAGGCTTATCACAAAATATTTAAGAGATTGGTAGAAAAGTCACAGAAAGGAATGAAGATTAAGCATTTGAATTTCAGTAAAAGAACGTTAAATATTTGGCTCCTTTCTTTTTCCTTTAGAAAAGGAATAAAGATCACAGCCCTTTTCCTCTGCAATTCCTTTACTCCTCACCCTTTACCCATTTACGGTCCTGCTTTCCGGTTTTCTGGAAGCATTTAAGTACTTCCTTGAGATTTTACACACATTTTATCCCTTACCCTAAGCTAATGCTCTTACTCATTTCACTGCAATTACCAATATTTATAACTACAGCTACAGTTTTTCAGAGTTAATTTTCTTGAACGTCTTTTTCTCAGCCTTTCTAGGAAAGAGGCAGAAAGTGGGAGGAAGGTGAGAGCTTGTTGATAAGCCTGATTCTTATTCCATCCCAGTGATGTCTGAGGTGTTAATCTTGTCTTTTCTTCTAATCTAGGTAATGATAATGGGTTGTTGTTCAATATTGTTTCAGCTTCATTAATATGTATATTGTCTGCTGTAATTCTTTCTCATCCAAAGGGTACTCTGAAGCTAACTTTATAAACCTTTCTCCTTTTTCAGGCCTAACGTTGACTTTTTCTTTTCACTCTCATATGTTTTCTCCCCATTTGCCCCCTGTGCTTTGTGTTTTATGTCTCATTGCAGCTCCTGCTGCTTCTGTTCATTGTTCCAGCATTAGTCTTCCTGGTTGCCACCTATTTTGTGGGCTTTAAAAAAAAAAAAAAGATTTTATTTATTTATGTGCCTGAGAAAGAGATTGAGAACACAAGCAGGAGAGGCAGGCAGGGAGAGCGGCAAGCATGGGGAGCAACAGACAGAGGGATAAGCAGGTTCCCTGTTGAGCAAGGAGCCCAACCTGGGTCTCCATTCTAGGACCCTGGGATCATGACCTGAGCTGAAAGCAGACACTTAACTGACTGAGACACCCAAGCATCCTTCTTTTGTGTTTTATGTTTGGCCTTTCAGTATCTTGGCAACTTCATGCTCATGAAAACTTTGCAGTCAACTTTAACAATAGTAATTCTCAATAATGTATTTATTCAACTAACATTAGTGTTTTATCCAGTGGCAGGCACTGTCCTAAGCCCGTCCTACACACCACTTGGATGACTCGGTGCTACCTTACATGAATAAAGGATTTGGGTATATCAACAGTGAATGCACCTTGACTGGGTAGCTGGCACCCAGACTTCACCAGCTTCCTCCACCTTTTGTAAGGCTGCTCTCATATTTACAGAAGTCCCCTTGTCTTTGGCTCAGGTCATGATCCCAGAGTCCTGGCATCGAGTCCCGCATCAGGCTCCCTGCTTGGCAAGAAGCCTGCTTCTCCTTCTCCCTCTGCCCCTGCTTGTGTTCCTTCTCTCTATGTGTCTCTTTCTGAGTGTCTCTCTCTGTTAAATAAAAGAACTAAATCATAAGTAAATAAATAAATATTATTACTTGTTATAGAAGGTTCATAAGAGGATACAAGATAGAAACATAAGACAGAGAAAAGTCCACCTAACTAAAAGTATGGATGCAAAATTACCATGAAGATGAGTTTTGAGTTTTAAGACCTCTCACTTGCATTGGACCCTTCAGGGCCTTGAAAGTGACCCTAGAAATGTGTTCACTTTATCATATGTAAAGTTTGCAAAGTTATGAATTATTTAGCAGCAATTGGTTAAGACTGCTATCTTTTTTCTATTCTATTCACATCCTCCATATATATCTTTCTGATCATTTGAGTAGCTCTGGAGTGGTTTCAGAAATTTTGAGGATCTGACTAAGGGGAAGCTGAGTTGGAGATAATAGATTATGTTTGTATAGTGTTCACAGGTGTTGTTCTGTATATCTAAGCCACTGCTGCCATCCTGGTGTAGGAACAGTCCAGGAATACTCCCAAGAGCCCAGTAACAGTGCTATCCACTCAATGTCATGGATGGAGAGGTTACAGAAGTTGCAAGCATATTGGTCTCATTGGAGAAAATGATGCCTCGATAACACTCGAAGATGTCGACCACTTCAATGTGGACATATTTGGAAAAAATAAGTTGATATATGTAAAGTGCTTAGAAGAGTACCTGGCATAGTAGCATTACAAAAGCATTAGCTATTCTTATTATTACCCCCGATTCAACCATCAGAGGACCCAGAGTCAGATGCCTGGTTTGGTGTCATAGCTTTGTCTATAACTGATCTTAGGCAAGGAAGAGAACCTTTTTATGTGTCAGCTGACTGAGCTGTGAATGGATTTAATCACTGTAGCTGCCTCAAAGAGTTGTTTTGAGGATCAGGTGAAATAACACATTCAGAATTTCTACGTACAGTGACTAGTCCATAGTAAGCACTAGCTACTAACTTATTCCACACATTCACTGAAATGTTCCCAAACGGCTAAATATAACCTGTGCTCTGAAGGTGGACGCCATCTCTGCAGAGAGTTAAATATGTTAACAACAGGGTGAAATAAATGTTCTAACTGCATAAGAAAGGAAAGAATTGGGTGAAGGAATGATTAAAGAGTAAACCCAATGAAAAATAAATTGAGGCAAAGTGTTAGTGTTGAAATTTTATTTTAACAGCCCCTCAGAGTATTTTTATGTCCTAAGACAGACAAATGAAAAGCTGAATGAATAAACTGCAAATCTTGTATTTTAGTTATTTAATAAGCTGAATCATACCAATTTACATAAATAAAAACCTACATGTAACCGAGCTGCAAATGCTGAGATTAAAGCAAGTTTGATCAGTGTCTCTCTGTACAGTTAAGAGTTGCCGGAACTCAGCTCTAACTGAAATTCTAGGTCTCTTAGAAGTGAGTCCCTCAATCTGTGGACATGTTGATTTCCTTCTCTGTAAAGTGAACCTGATGACACCTATGTTCCCTATACACTGGATTGTTACAAGGGTTAAATAAGATAATGTACATAAATATGTGTTAAACATTGGAAGTGTTATACATGAGAAGGCATTATCTTTATATATGAGTCCATATTGTCATTCAGAAAGTCATCTAAAAAATTACAATTACTCAAGGTCTGGGCCGGTGCATTGCCAGAAGTGGCTGCTCATTACCTCTGAGTTGGTTAACACCTAAAACTAGTCCATGGGGGCGCCTGGGTGGCTCAGTGGTTTAAGCCGCTGCCTTTGGCTCAGGTCATGATCTCAGGGTCCTGGGATCGAGTCCCGCGTTGGGCTCTCTGCTCAGCAGGGAGCCTGCTTCCTCCTCACTCTCTCTGCCTGCCTCTCTGCCTACTTACGATCTCTCTCTGTCAAATTAAAAAAAAAAAAAAATTTAAAACTAGTCCATGAAAGTAACTACTTTTGCCTTCAGGGTCACATTAGATCAACTTTGAGGAGATTCTATTCACTGCTCAGTCCTTAACTGAGATGACATGTGAAAGTAATAAATTCCCCCCCAAACAGGCTAGTTGTTTATCTGCAGATTGTTTTGAGGTAAACTTAATGTTTTTTGTAACCACAGATTCTATATAAATGTAAATGCTCACATTGTATGTGGATATTCTATTTTTTTAAATATTTTATTTATTTATTTATTTGACAGAGAGAGACGTCACAAATAGGCAGAGAGGCAGGCAGAGAGAGGGAGAAACAGGCTCCCCACTGAGCAGAGAGCCTGATGTGGGGCTTGATCCCAGGACCCTGAGATCATGACCTGAGCCGAAGGCAGAGGCTTAAACCACTGAGCCACCCAGGCGCCCTGGATATTCTATTTTTTTAAAAAGATTTTATTTATTCATTTGACAGAGAGACAGAGATCACAAGTAGGCAGAGAGGCAGGCAGAGAGAGAGGGGGAAGCAGGCTCCCTGCTGCGCAGATAACCCAATGTGGGGCTCAATCCCAGGACCTTGAGATCATGACCTGAGCCGAAGGCAGAGGCTTTACCCCACAGAGCCATCCAGGCATCCTTATTTTATTTATTTATTTATTTATTTACTTACTTACTTACTTACATACTTATAGAGCACAAGCAGGGGAGAGGGAGAGAGAATCTCAAGCAGACTCCACACTTAGCATGGAGCCTGTCATGGGGCTTGATTCCATGACCCTGAGTTCACTACTGGAGCCGAAATCAAGAGTCAGCCACTCAAACGACTGAGCTACCCAGGCGTCCCTGTATGTGGCTGTTCTAATGGTGGAATTCACACACACCTACATTTATACACACATACAGTATTACTCATCAAACTCAGGGGGATGAAACACTATCAGGACTTTCCCAAGAGCCTCTGTTTATCTGCATTCTTTTTTATTGTGCCCATTAAGATTACCCAAATCCAAGACCTAAATCCAGCACACCTCTGTACATGTCCTTATATTTTTATGAAGCTTAAATCTTAAATGGTGAAATAACTGAAAAAATACTTCCAGAACAGCTTTTCTTTTTTTTTTTTGTAAGTTTTACTCTTTTCCTTATTTCTCTCCTTTCAATTTAAACAAATTATTTTGTATCATATTTGCCTCACGTTTTACTGGTAACATTAAACTTACTATTGAACCATTTACACAGTTGATCTGGTAAATTTAAAATGGATTTTTCTAGTTTCTTTTTATTATAATTTCCATAATATGGATAAATCATTATAATAAAATTTTTACATCCTGATATGGATGTTTATTAGGATTGATAATAATACATTGTTAGATGATTATGCCCTATGTTATTATTAAATGGTTAGATAGTTCCACCTGTATTCCACAATCATTTTTGCTTAGTAAAGTTCAGTTTTAAGTTTAATTCCACTAATTTATTAGGAAGATGATATTCTCTTGAGTATCATTATTCTTCCATGATAAAATCTGTAGAGAGCAATTTTAAAAAGGGTAGTGATCTTGCCAAGTATAGGAAATACATATTATAAATGTGGTGTTAACAATTTAAGTACTTTTTAACTATTTGTAGGAACTTTAATAAAATTATAATTTATTGAATGTCTAAGACTTTTCTACACTATATTAGACACTGTTCATTAATTCTCTCAGCAACTGAATGAAGTAAATCTTATCCCATTTTTACATGTAAGTCAC